>NW_027133294.1:0-75759 GCF_026122565.2 Emydura macquarii macquarii
TGAAAGCACAGACACACGTTTACTAGGCGCTTAGTCAAGTACCTGATTCCAGGGTCTTCTTCTGAGTGTCTGAAATGGGGAAGAGAAAAGCATTAGACCCAGAGACACACACTGTGTGGTGCTGTACACTCCCTAACTACTGGAGTTAGTCACAGACATCCCACACCCGCACTCCCAGCCCCAGTGCAGGACCTGGCAGGTTTGTCATGAGCTGGGCTAGTTAATGATACGCCCCAGCACACAGGAGCCCTGGGGGAGTTTCTGACTCCTTAGCTCTTGTCTACACACACACTTGAACCAATTTAACTAATGAGGTTACAAAACATGCCTTGAGTTAAACTGGTGCAGGGCTGTGCATAGAGCAGGCCTTGGGCTGGTGCAGCAGGGCTAATAGAACCAGGAGACAAGGGCAATTACTCCACAGCGACCCCTCTGGCTAGTTACAGAATAGCAACAGCACTGATTGCTAGGGGAGTCCCGTCCAGTCTTCCCCACCTGGAGGAATGGTGGTCACAAGGGGCATGGCAGAGGGCAAAGAAGATAGATGATGGAGGGGATCTTCAGGGTTGTCCTTGTCAGGAGATCCCCAGTCACCATGTTGGCATGTGGTATCCATTCTCTGCCTTTCATCTGTATTTCCCACACTTGTGCCCAGCGCCCAGCAGAACAGGTCACACGTCTCAGCACCATCACAATGCAGATCAATATTGTTACTACATATTGAAACGTTCACAGTGGAATAAATTAGACGCGTGGACTTAAAAAACAGTGCTGCTGTGTCTATTGGCACATCTGACTGAGTGAATGTCATAGATGTGCAGAGCTTCAGGCCAGATGGGACCATTAGACCATCTGCTCTGACCTTCTGTATATCACAGGCCAGAGACTCTCACCCAGTTCCCCCTGGAGTGAGCCCAGTAACTTGTGCTTGGCTACGGCAGCTTCCAGAAAGGTGTCCCACCTGGATCTGAAGCCATCAAGTGATGGAGAATTCACCTCTGCCTTTGGGAGCTTGTTCCAGTGACTAATCACCCTCCCTGTCTCCTGTGCATTCAACAGTCACAAGGATGGAATCATCTCACAGGGCGTCATTGACCTTCCAGCGTTGTTTCATTTAAGGAGAAAGAGCCACTGAGCAATTGCTCAGAGTGAGGGTGGCAGAATCTGACCCAGATTTGTCACTGCCAACCCATCTCCCTGTCCCACCCAAGTGCAAGGAATCTCACAAGCATTGAGCCTTGGATTTCTGCTGCAAAATGCACATTTGCCAACCTGTTATCAGGATATGTGAGAATGTGTGGGAGGTCAGGAATCACTAGGGTAGAACCCTGGCTCCATCTCTTTCATGGCACCGAGCCCACAGATAGTACCAGACAGCCACAGAGCTCACACAACTCAACAGACACGGCAAGAGATAGAGCAGGAGACCTACCAAGAGTTAACAGAGCCTGCTTTTCAGAGCGTTTCTTCTGAGAGATCTTTTGCTTCGCTGTGAGACAGAGAATCAGACATTGCAGTGAGACAGGGAAGGAAGGGGAAACACTGAGCAATACACCAATACAAGTGAGGATAGGGACCCCAGGGTGTTCTTTAATTTGGTTTATTTCCTAAAACCAAGACAAGGTCACATATCTGAACAATAAAACGCTCCCGGCCCAGTGCCCTCTAGGGCCGACTCTGAACATGTAAATAACACAGTCCCGTTACCTGTATATCCAAGAAATGCACAAGCTCCAGCAGCAATGAGAACCAGGGTGAACAATACCCAGAATGCAGCCAGCCAGGGAGAAACTCGGGGGAAGATGTCACCTGGCAAACAGAGAGCGCAGTGTGTGAGGAGCACGGTCCCATCCTGGAGCTGGAGAATGGGCTTTGCCATTTGGTTTGACAGCTAAGGCTCAGGGATCCCCAAAAATTCCTGGGATTGAAGGAAACTTCTCCTCCATGTGCAAATCACAGAAACAGAGGGGAGCTATTGAAACCAGATAAACCAGTGCGGCATCTGGTACAAGAACCAGGACTCTGCTCTGCCCAAATCTCTCCTGCTGCTACAAGCCAACAGCCAGTGGCTCCGTGCTCAGCCTGCCCAGCTCTGCCTGCTGGCTGTTCAGATGGTCATTGTCACACAGCATCCCAGTTCTGTCACCACGTCCAGTCAGATAAGTTCAGCAGAGAACCATTTTTTTCCTAATTGGCCCCAATGTGTTATGAGATCATGGATTCAGAGATGTTAAGGCCAAAAGGGGCCATTATGACCATCTAATCAGACCTTCTGTATAACCCAGGCCACAGAACCTCCCCAGTGATCCCTGATTCCAGCCCAGAACTTCTTTTCCAGTAGAGTGGTTCTTGTAGAAAGAGATGCCCAGTGTGGGTTTAAAGATTCCAAAGTTCAGTCCCTGTTTCTGTATCAGACAAGGTTTTGGACCTCGTGTCCAAAAGGCTGGAATGGAGGTGCCAGTGAAAATGAAAATACTTGGCTGGCACGCAGCAGGAGGGGTTTTAGTAAGCTCAGGACACCTTCCTGTTTGTAGCCAGACACCTGGATCTGAGTGGAGCAGAGGAATGGCCTCTACCCACCTCCACACAGGAAATGTGAGTCACACGGGCTCAGGCATAACTTCCCTGAAGCCTGATGCTGTGACCATGGGTGCCACTTCATTGCCTGCCCTCAATGGGGAAGCAGAGGCTGAGACATGACCTGTGACAGCATGTTGTTAGGATGAACTCACCTTACCAAGTGCTCCATGTTAGTCTATAGTACCCACCTGTCCCCATCATTATATTTACCACTCTACTAATTTTGGGGTCATTGGCAAATTTTACCAGCAATGATTTTACATTTCCTTTGAGCTCATTGATAAAGCTATTGAATAACATTGGCCCAGAACAGATCCCTGTGGGACCCATTACAATTCCTTTGAGATCTATCAGTTAGCCAATTTTTAATCCATTTACTGTGGGCTACATTGAGTTTAACTGTGCTACTTTTTTATCAGAGTTTCATGCAGGACTAAGTCAAACCCCTTTCAGAGGCTCAGACCTGATCTACACTACACAGTTCGGTTGTCTTAATTATATCACTTAGGCCTGTGAAAAATTACACATCCTCTGTGATGTGCTAAAGCAAACCTAAGCGCCAATGTAGACACCACTAGGTCAACGGAAGAATTATTCCATTGACCTAGTTACCACCTCTTAGAGAGGTGAATTTACTACAGCCATAGAAGAACCCCTTCTATTGCTTTACTAAGTGTTTCTAGTGTAGACTCACCCTGCGTCTGTTACTTCAGCACAGTTACCTTTATCAACCAAGCGCATCATCTCCTCAGAGAACAACATCGAGTTCATTTCACAAGACTTAGCCCAGCTCCTGACAGGCCGTTTGTACAGAGCACAGAAACATCCATCACAAATGGCCCCACAAGTCAGGTTAGAAGGACATTTCCTGTCTCAGTACCAGAAACAGGCCCTAGCTGAGTGCAATTCCCAAGAAACCTAGGCCCTGCCACCACCCTGGTGACCCTTTCAGCACGGGGGGACTCACCTGAGAGGTGAACGGCAGACTGTCGCTCGGTCTCCAGCAAGCCGTTCTTCATTATGCAGCTGATGTCTCCATTGTCTTCTCCTTCTGTGACAGTGACGTGACTCACAACGGTATACAGCTTCTCCCTGTCCTGAGTTACGTCGGTCACAATCTCCTTTGCCAGGTTCTTCACATTCTTTCCAACCCACTGGAGTTTGGGTTCGGGGAACCAGCCTGCGGATCTACAGTCCAGCCTGATCCCCTGACCCTGGGGGCCCAGCACGTCAATGAAAACTGGAGCCACAGCTACAGGGACAGAGAGTGTGTGTATCAGGAAATCGTAAGCATCAAGTGATACCCCAGCTATCACTGTATATAGGGGGCTCTGACTGGAAAGCTCCATTCCCTTATCAGCAAAGCTTCCCTGGGTTCCCCCATCCTGACAATTGGGGAAATTAAATAATACCATCTTGCATTTCCATACAGCACTTTGCCCTGCAGGCTCACAGAGGAATGTGCAGGGTGAAACTGCTACACTGAGATCACGGCACCTGCTGCAGAAATGCAGCCACTTCTGGGGTGAAGCCCAATCGCTGTCAGGACCATTGCACTTCAGTACAGAGCAGGAGGTGATGGATGGTGACCCCCACCTACATCACTGCTGCAACTCCTACTGCATCACCTTCCTAAATACTGTGCCCTCTGGTGTCCTCTCTTCACTGGGAACGGTGCCCCAGGCCAAGCCACCCTAATGCTTGGATTTCTCTCTCTCTCTCTCTCTCTGCAGCACACAACCACCCTCCCTCCATTTAAATCTCTCCATAAAAGCACACGTGTCCTGCGGAGCCTTTGGACTAGGAGTCACCAATAAGGGGAGATGATTTAGAACAACCTCAAAGCTCTGCATTATCACAGGAGGGCACCTCCTCTGGGGCTTCATGTTTCTGACCTGTATTGTCTGGCGCTACATTACTTAGTGAGATAAATGGGCAGAGACCGTCCCTTCCACTGCCCTGGTGCAGCACTGAACATGTGGTCAGTGCCCAGGGAATAAAAAGCAATATCCCAATCCTTGGAAACTGCAGGGGAAGTTTCAGGGAGGTTGAACATAATTATCACCTGAGCTGGGATTTGGGCAGAACATGGGGGTAAAGGTCCCACTCCCTCAAACAGCGCTGCAGTAGCATGAGAACTGAGGATCGTCGCTTTAGGTCACATTGAGAAGAGGCCGTTTAATGAGCACTGACCCTGCTAGCACCACCGTGTCCGTTAGTGCCGTGTCTTACCTGCCACCTGTAGCTCAGTCGTGGCTTCCTGGCTCCATTCTGGGTTCCTCACAAAGCAATGGTATGTCCCAGCATCTGCCACTTGGAGCCGTTTCAGTTTCAGGGAGACATTCCCATTGCTCAGCTCCTGCGGGAACATCTCTGTCCGGGACTGGTAACTCTCTCCTGGCAGGTTCTGGGTTCCCTCGTCTGAGTATTCGTGAACCGTGATAAATTCTGTTTCAATTTTCCTCCACAGCACGTCCATTCTGGGCAGCCGGGCCGGAGGTGAGAGCTGGCAGGGTAACACCACATCTCGGCCAACTACCCCCACCACGGGGTGCGAGGAGCCCTCCAGGGAGAACTTCTCTGCAATAGACAACATCAAGAGCAGCCTGAATGAGAGGCAAGAGGAGGGGGTGTCGCTGAGCCAGGGCCCAGCAGTTACAGACACTCAGTGAGTGTGAGGAAAGGGCATCACAGAGCTAAACAAAATTCCCTCAGTCGTGCATTGCTCGTAGCAGAAGGTTCCCTAGGCAGAGTCACATGTAGCGCTATTGAGTTACTCTCTGTGGACGCAGGGCAGTGCAGCCGTACCACAGCTGACACCAGCCAGTCCTCCAATGCTGTCCTACAATCCCCTAGAAACTCCTCCAAAGGTGCCTGTCTTGCACCCTACCTACACTCAATTGGCAAGGGGTGGCCCCAGCTGGAAGCCACCTGCCAGTTCATAGCACCCTGCACAGCCCCATGGCACCCAGTTACGAGCTCTTTCCACTGCAAGCAACTTCTTTGGTGAACCAGTTTCAGAGCCATGTATCCCCACAATGGCTGCAGAGAGGCCATCTCAGAGGGTTTCTGCCTGGCCTGAGGGCATCGGGTCTTTGATGGACCTTTGGTTGATGCACGTCCCTTCCAGGGGTTCAATACCCGAAACAGAGACTGGCTCAGAAGAGTGTTCACTGTTCCAGGGATCGGTGTCTGGAGGAAATTAAGCATCTGAAGGTGAGTTATGTCTGCACAGCAGCTGTGTCTGAAGGGTCTCCAGGCTCGTCCATCCCACCATGGGGCATGTAGAGCAATTACTGCCGAGCTACAGCGCCTCATACTCGCTGTGTGGCTACAGGTGGGGAGGGATAGGGTGAGATTTGTCAAAGCCACCAAGGAGATTTTGATACTAAATGTTGCCAGCTCTTGGGCTACTAAGTGTTTTTCATAAAGCCCCAGCTCCTGGAAGCGTCTGATTCTGTGAGAATCTCAGTTTTCATTTTTAAAAAGTCAGTTTCTAGCTCTGGTGTTTGCAGAGAAAAGCTTAAAAATGTGACCTGAGTGTGACCGAAGGCTCAAAAAACCAGGGAAACAAGCTGACCCCAAAAGGTGGTTTTGTTCTGTTCTTTAAATCTGATGATTTTTTTAGCCGATCTCCTGATTTTTGAGGTCTGTCTCGTGGTGTCTGAAGGCTTGGGACTGGCAATGCTGCATCTCCCATTCACTCTAATGGGAACTGGGCACCCCCATCCCTTGTGCAGCTACTAAGATTTCAGGCTTGCAGGCCATGAGAATCCAGGTCCCCAGTGGGGCAGGTCTAGCAGTGCGGTGCCTTCGGGTCCCACGGCAGGACAGGAAGGGATCAGTGTTGGGGGGCTCTGGAAGCCTCTCTCAGGAGCAGCAGGAGCTGGGCGACCTGCTGCAGGATCCAACAATCCTGCTGCCCAGATTTAGGACATGCCCCAATCACCCTAATGTCATCCCCGCCCCACAGCCTCCTGGGCCTGTCCCCTTTTACTCTGCAGGACTGAGGAAGTCCCGAGGAAGGGGTCTTTGGGTCTCAGATCCCCCTACCCCGGCCATGCAGGGGGTGGCGTACATGGGGGACAGGGAGGGAAATAATTGGGATTCAAACGTTTTTACCAGAGAGAGAACACGGTGCCAGGAGGAGGATGGCCAGGCTGCACACACAGAGCTGCCACTGCATCACAATGGGGCACTCTGGGCAGGGACCTGTAAGGAGAGAGCAGTGATGGTTAACTCCTCCCCAGACAGTGTGAGGGAGGCCGGCAGTGCAGGAAACACGTCCCAGCCATCATCTGACCTGACCCGCTCTGCTCCCGGGCAGGGCACCTCCCCAGGGACAGGAGGGGATTTCACCCCACCCAGGCTGCTCTGCCTCCTGCCTGGGCCTGGCACCGGGAACTTCCACCACTGGGACATGCCATGTAGCTGGCTGTTATTTTTCTCCCCGGTAACTAGGGAGCTCACCCGTTCTGTTGGCTTCTCAATTTTTGTATTACTTGCTTCACTTCCATCCTTCTGAACTCAGCTTTGGGTTTATCACAGAGTGCAAATGGCACCTTTCTACATGGATGGACAACTGCAGAGACCTGCCTGTTTGGATTGTATGTTCATTCTGCAAGCAACCCTGCCTCATAGCCAGGCTCAGTATAATCTTGTAGTGAGAGCACTCATTTACCAGACTGGGTATTTCACAGGCAGCCAGACCTAAAACTGGTGCCCTCTCCTTTGACACTACAGTGAATGGGAGCCTGTACATGGCGTTTTTGTAGCTGATGTTAGCAATGCATCTCCCCTTCAATATATGTTCCAGACTAACCCGTTACTTTTATTTTTGTTGGTCCCAGTTTAGGTCTTATTTTCAGCCTCATAACCTTGTTCAGACAGACTATTAACCTGAGCTCCTGTGTCCAGTCTGAGTGGAATAATTGTTTCATTCACTTTCATAGGCAGTATTCAGTCGCCCCCATCAGGATTGCTTAATCCCAGCACATCTCAACCAACTTCAGCTGAATGCACTTGATTTTTCTGTATTTGGGATCTGTGGCATTTTGTTCTGTTCTTTTGTATTTTGAACGTGGATAACCCCTTCTGGTGAATTCAGCTCTTGGGTTTGTGTGTTCATAGTTTCTGCTGCCCTGCATATCTGGAAAGCTTTTTCTAACGTTGAATCTCCATCATGGAGATCTCTCGCTCTTAATGCACTGACTTTAATGCCACAAATGATTCTCTCTCTCTATCCAGAGACTCTGTCAACTCACCAGAGTCACAGTTTTTACTGAGTCCCTTTAATCCTGTGACATATTTTTCTATGGTGTCATCGGTTTTTTGCATGCATGTAAAAAACTGGCGTCTCTTAAAGGTCTCATTTCTTTTTCGGCATGCCATGTTCCTCAAGTGAAGTCAGTATTTTACTTAATTTCATGCTTTCACCCTCTTCAAACTTAAAGGTTTTATAAATATCCATTGCTTCCTCCCCCAAACGTGCAAAAACACTAATGATTTCACTTTATCATTTTTCTTTTCTGCCCCTGTGGCTGCTAAATACAATTCAAATCTCTGTCAAAATGTCTTCCAGTTCTGTGCAACACTGCCTGACAATCACAGGCTGGATGCAGGTTGCGACACATCCATGTTTGGCTTTCTTCCCTTCTTAAGATAGTCAGGCAACTATTGTGCTTTTGTTTCTTCTCTGTTTGCTGCTCTACCTGCTCCCCTGGCCTCTGCTTTCGGTTTCAAACACAAAGGTTAATCTCAAAATGGCTGCTGCAGTCTCTGTGTCATTCGGCACTTCTGACACCATGGAATGATCTTCGGGGTCATTAAACAACAAACCAGTGAGTGAGAAAGGAATAAAACTTGTATTAAAAGAAGTAGAGAGCATCTGTGGTGAACTGCTGTGCACAGCTACATGGTGTTCTGCACCCCTGCTTCCAGGGGCTGACTCACAATTCCTGTCTTCGTCATACTGTCCCTTATGAGGAAGCGTCTCTAAATTATATTCTTGCACAAACATATCTCTACAACCAGCACCCTGCTGCTGAGGGAAGTCGAAGGGGTGAGGAGAAAATCCTTGTTGATGCCCTCAGCTTTCTGGGGACAGGAGGGCCCCATGTGCTGATCTGTCTCTCTAGGAGGGGAAGGGGGGACCCTGCCATTGTCACTCCAATGGGTAGGCAGCAGGTCTATGGACACCCCATGTCAGGGAAAGCCTAGGGCCCTGCAATTCCTTAATCCAGCCCCACCCTTCGCAGAGCTCCCAGCCTCCGCTGGCCCAAGAAGAAGGGATTGGAGTCTGGTCCCCTTCCAAGTGCTTTTATCATTGGCTCTCTGGCCCAGCCCCAGAGCAAAGAGTGAACGTAGGTTTTTGAGCCATTTTATTAGCTATATAACCTTGCGCAATGCGGGACTCCGGCGAAAATGGGGATTTTTCCCCCGACAAATATTTTCTTTTCATTGGAAAGGGTTCCTGAAATCTTCCAATATTCTGACACAATGATTTAAAAAAAACAACCCAAATGGTTTATAAAATAATGAAAATCCAATTCAAATCAAATCATATCACAATGACTTCCCATCCCAGGTGAGTTTTCTAGTAACAAGCGCTCAGTAAGCCACATGGCAGAGGTAGACTGCTCTGAGAGGAGCTGGGGATTTTGAGGACTTGCTCCCAGGGGGGCAGGTTTGATTCCCTGCCTTTGTGAGTAGATCTTTCCCATCCCCCAAGAACAAAGGAAAGGGATTAATAACGGGGAGGGACCTTCAAAAGCAAAGGAAAGGGATTAATAACGGGGAAAGATTCAGCATGTCACAGGAGAGGCCATGCAGCGAGTGAGGGGTCCCAGTGCCACACAGAGCACCCCAGGAACTGAAGGGATGTTCTGGGGTTGAGGGGGAAATGGATCCCGAAGCTGTATATGAACTCTGATCAGGGAAAGTGAAAGCACCAGGGGCATGTCACACATTAACCCTGCAGATTTATTATCTGGCAAGGATCCAGGGCAGGTGTTTGGTTACCCACAGAGACACAGTGAGCAGTGAGGAGTTTATATGGTGATGGAGCTCCGGTGCATTCTCCCATTCAGGAAGTGCAGCGTATAACCAGCACCAGTGGGAGGCAGCCCCATTGCAGATCAGCCCAATGAGTGCTGATACTGCCCTGCCCCTGGATCTCCTCCCCACTCCCATCCCATCCTCTCTCCCCACCGCAAGCTGCCCCCAGCGTCCTCCAAACCCAACCCCTTGCAGGATGAAGTCTTCCTGAGAGCTGAGACACTCCAGAACCAGGGGTTCATCCACAGGCAGGCTCCGACCCTGGCCCTGCCCCAGAAATTTCCAGATCAATACATCAAACAGTCCATTGCTGCCTGAGGATTATAACCCAGGTTTTGTTTTATTAAAACTCTCTCAAAACCACAAGAGAGTTACTAACCTTTCCACTGTCAAAACACAAATGTCGTTAACACAATCCCAGCTCTGGTGTAATTATCCCTGCCCCCTAATGCAGACAGATTCCAGCCCCTGGTTATGTTTTGCTTCCATGACCAATGGGGTCAGGTCTGTGCACAGATCAGACACCGGACTTTCCATCACAGAGGGTGGAAAGAAAGATCTTGGAGCTAATGTCCAGGGCGTGGTGGATTTTGGATTCTATTCCCAACTGTGCCACTGACTAACTGCGTGAACTTCGGTGAGTCCCTTCCTGGCTAGTGCCTCAGTTTGCCCTTTCTAAAGACAGCGGCTATAGCAGATTGCAACAGGGTCCTTGCCCTTCTGGATCCTCTGGGTGGTCTGTCCCCTCTGCAATAACTGGACTTGTAGGCATCACCTGGTGCAGTCACCGTGCTTGTTTATTTACAGTGTGCTGATAAAGTTCTCACTCCCGAGCCAGGCCCGCTTGGCCTGAGGCTCTGGGCTGCTCATCCATTCTGGTCAGGAGGCAAACTAAGGAGCCTCCTTCCTGGCCATGCCTCCCAGTGGTTTCTCCCTAGCTTGTTTATATGTTCCCTCCAGCGAGGGGAATGGCTGTTCCCACTTACCCCATTAAGCCTGGTCCTGGCTTGGGTTAAGTCAGCGCCTCCAGCTGTCACCCTTTTCTCTACTGCCGGGGCTCTGCTGGTCTAGCTTACTCCGGCCCAGGAGGAGGTGCTCTGCGACTGTGGGGCCTGCTGCCATTCCTCCGTCCGATCACGTCTCCGAGCAGAGTTCCCCTGGGCTGTGTCCACTGATTCCTTGGCTACCTTTGAGAAGCAGTGGGCGCTGTCCGGGGCTCTCTGGTTCCCTTCAGGTTTCCTCCGCTTAGCCCTTTGACCTTCACGCCTCTCCTTGTTTTTTCATTCATTGTCCCGCGTGATTAGTTGAATCCGGGTTCAGTAGCTCCTTCCCTTTGGGCAGGGAAGGGCTTTTAGCTGTGGGCGGGCGTGCTCAAATAGTACTCCGGCCCAGGCAGTCACGGGGGGCGTTGGCAGAGGGCCGAGGGCCTTATACTCTCTGCTACATTTGCCGTCTTCAGGAAGGTGTTAGCCACCCGTGCAAATCTAAAAGCAGACGTGGAAATGGCAGCACCCCAGTGTGTGCTCTGACCCTGTACTAACAAAGCAGCGTGGGCTGCCCCAGCACCACAAAGACGGCCACAACTTAAACCAGCCGGTGCACGGGAGAAAAACAACGTCGCTGCAAAAGGCCATTTTAAAACGGCACTGCCGCTGCCAGGCACAGGCCGGGTAAACGCCAACGGGAAAATGATTTCGACACCCCACGTGCTTCCCTCGCTGCCTCTGCTCCCTGCATCCTCGGGGGGCCGGGCCGCCGCTCCCCGGCATCCCCGACACCTCAGGAAAGACGGGGGCTTTCCTGATGCTCTGAGGAGCAGGGTTATGTGTGTGAGGGGGAAAAGGCGGCTCCCCAGGGCCCTGTCTGGGCTCTCACCCCCCCACCCCACTTCCTATCCTGTTCCTCTCCCCTCCGGTTTCCATCCCCTGTTCTCCTGCCCCCCAGCTGCCCCTTTCCCTTCTCCTCCCCTCAGCCCATTTCTACCCTCCCTTCCCTCTGCCCAGTGCCCAATGCCCGTCCCCCATTGTCCCTCTCTTAGCTGAGGGCTTTTCCGGTCCCCCCCCAGCCTATTGAAATCCTCCCTCTATGACAGTTGGGCTACCCCTCCCCCCGCCGCTCAGGTGACAGTTGGGGTCCCCCCCATTACCCACCCCCCCCCCCAGATGGCAGTTGCCCCCCCACCCCCCGACGGTTCCATGGCCGACTCTCCTGGCCAGGCTCCTTCCCCTCACAGCAGTTTGTCCAAGTAGCTCCCCCAAGCTCACTGCCCCCAGTGCTGACGTGTTCTGACGTGTTCGGCCCGTTCCAGCAGGGCCCCCCCACCCGGCTAGGCCACTGCAAGTCTCCAGCCTACAAAGCAAAGGACCCCCCCATCCCTAGGGGTTTTTAAGGCCCGGCTTGACAAAGCCCCGGCTGGGATGATTCAGTCGGGGTTGGTCCTGCTTCGAGCAGGGGGTTGGACTAGATGATCTCCTGAGGCCCCTTCCAGCCCTCATCTTCTATGGTCCCCGGACTGTTTGCTCCCCTATTTATGTCGCCGTGCCCTGAAGTGAAAACCCGTGGGTCACGCTGGCACGGGCCAGCCGCAGCCAGCCGCCCCAGTGAGCGTGGGGAAGAGATGGGGCTCGGCCTGCTGAGTATTGGGCCTAGCACCTGGAGGCTGTGCTGGTGGGCACCATGGACGCGTTTAACAACTGGGGCAACTTCCTGGAGCAGGTCCTGGCTGACAGGAGCCAGCACTATCCCCCTAGCAACAGCTGCTTCATCTTCTTCTCCCTGATCTCTCCCTGCATGGACTACTGCCTGGACCCAGACAGCCCCATGTTCTTCCTGCTGGCCCTGCCGTGCAGCTTGCAGGCCTTTGACTGCTATTTCCAAGCCTTTGCTTTTCAGTATGCTTACAGCATGGATAAGCCCAAGGGTCGACCCTGGGCATGGGAGGCCTGGCGCCGGACTCCCGTACCCCTGTTCCACTGCTCCTTTAAGCAGCATGCCAACTGCATAAGATGCACAGGGACCCTCCACATCAACCAGTGCTTGGCTGACATCCCAGCCCCAAGCTATCCCCAAGGCCACTACCATGGCTGATGCCCCTGAGGGAGTGGGGGAGGTGGGGGTACCAGGCACTCACCACGGCTCTGTCATGATCGGCTTCTCTTGCTTTCCTGGGCTCTTTGCCCTCCGAGGGGCGCTGCTTCTTCAAGAGGAGGATACAGCATCCCCTTTTCCTTTCCCAGGATCCTGGGTCCACACCTAACCAGCCTGGGGCTGCAGTCAGTCTCTGCCCAGGTGGCAGGAGCCAGGGCTGTTGGGATGTGGAAGGGCCGGGCTCAGCTGCTCTTGCCATCGGCTGATGGAGCTGGATCCCCCGTTTGACTCTCAACCCTTCCCCGTCCCCACTCTAAACACTGAACCCACTCCCCTCCCTGCGCTGGAGATAGAACCCAAGAGTCCTGGCTCCCAGTCCACTGCTCTAACCACTAGACACCACTCCCCTCGCGCAGATGGGGATGGAACCCAGGAGTCCTGACTCCTTAGCTGGGAATTCGGGGGCCGAGGCGGTTCTGCAATGAGTCAGGGGTGGGTGCTACTGCGCTGGCCCTTTGCCTGGGTCTGGCTAGCATTGTGATTGGCACTAATAAAGCTTCCAAGCATCCCTAAGTCTCTGGTTTCTCTGTGCTGCGTCCCACATGCCCAGCTTTCAGGACCCTGCTGCCCCCTCCACGCAGCAGTCGGCCCCTCCATCCACGTCAACCAAACAGCCGCTGCTCCCAGGGGCGGGGTGTACCGTGGAGTTTCAAGGGCCACTGGAGAGAGGCTGGTCTAGGGGCAGGTCCAGCTTCTCTTTCTCTCCTGTCCTCCTCGCATCTTGGGAAAAGCCTCTATTTAGTTCAGTCTGGGAGCACCTGTAACTCCATGGGCAAGTGACTGTTCGAATGGTACGAGAGGTCCCATTTGATATGTAAAAATCTACCGAATTATAATTTCAATGGTGTCACCTGCTGTGGGAGGGGGTTTTATCCCTCCCCCTTCCACACACGCCCCAACTCCCAGTCCTCCGGTTGGTAGAAATGTTGATACTACAATGTTGTCAGAAATGGGTTGAGTTGGGCCCACGAACACAATGGTACCGACTAGGACACACCTAGAGCAACTATGTAGAGATAGATTTGAAAAAAAATCACCATTGTAAAAATTCTACTCTAACACAGGCCACGTCAGAGACGCAGCCCTCCCAAAGTGAAACTGTGGCCTTCAAGTGACAGCACCGTGTTGTCAGATAAGGCTCAGAACAGGATCCCTGAGTCATTTTTGTAAAGTTACAGATTACTGTAAATGGAAGGAGCGTGTCACGTTGATATTTTCACCATCGGCAAAAGGAAGTGGTTTGGTGGTATTGATTGTCAGCTTTGCTTATTATGCCAAAAGAGTTGTAATGAGGCACTGATTAAGATGTCAGCCTCCAGCCGGAAATGACTAGAATCCATCCACTAGTGATATGCACATAGTTACATAACACACCTTACAAAATATACTTAATTACAACCCCAAAATAACTTCTTACAAAATCCTTGTTTTTACTTTGGTCTTGATCATTTTTAGACATCGGGGAGAGATGAAAGGCACCAGCAAGTAGCTGAAGCTTTGGAGAGTACCACTGTGGAGTTCCTGGTGACACACACCGCTCAGTGGCATCTTACATGCTATAAGAAGTGCACCCATAAATTGAATTTGAGAAGGTTGGAGAGGAAGTACCTCAAGCACCAGTAAAAAGTTGAAGATGCTAGGACAAGTGCCAGCTGTGGGCAAGATTCACCTTATCCTAGGTACCACGGCATGTGTTTTGAGAAGAACACCTGGTTCTTCTGCGGTAAGCCGGAAGCCCAAAGGCATCCATTAAACACAGTTTCAACACGGGGCAGGTGAGACACTGTATGAAGCCATCACTTTTAGAAAGAAGGTTGCATGGAAAGTAAAATTAAGTGGGTGCATTGACCCAAAAAATGCTCACTCATACAACATTGGGTATCCCTTTGAGTGCTGCATTAAGAATGTATGTAATGCATTGGGTTGAAGGGTAAAAGCAACAGAAACAAATACTGATTTTACTACTGCAACCTGTGCGACTCAGCAAGAGTTCATAAATTGCCTGGTGGCGGCTCTAATGGATAGGAAAGTAGTGGCGAAGCTGATGCAGGGGATAAGTACAGAGAAATATGTGCTTTGGACAGGATGGCAGAGGAACCGACGCTTAGCAGAAAGGCTTTTAAAGCATTTATTGAAGCTGAATTGTGAGATACAGACGTGGTTTTTAGCAAATCCTAGCCACAGAAATGAATCAGTTGCATTTCCTTAAAAGCTGCAAAAGACCCGGCTCTGTCAAATGTGAAAGAAAGCGCTGATGTCAACAGTAATATGAAGACAGTGTTTGCAACTGTCGAATTTTTACAGCAAAAGCATTTTGCCCTGCAGCACTTGGGAGTTTCAGGTCAGGGCTGATCCTAAACCTGGAAAAAAAAATAAAGAAAGCCACATGGCCTGTACTTCTTCTTTCAGGGGTGCGCCAGGAGTTGCATTGACTTCAGCACTGGCCAATAAGCCAGTGGAGCAAAGCTGCCATTTTATTGCCAAGCCTCACGAATCAGTGCTTGAGTGAAAGACAGGGTCAAAAGTCCAGACAGGTGGCCGCCCCAGCCAGGCCACAGAGGGGGGCACCACTGAAATGATGATTGGGTGGATTTTTACCAATCAAAGGGCGCGTCCCTTGTCTGTCTATCCCTCATCTCCAGGAGGGAATGCGATTTTACTGTGTTACCCCCCCACAGCCCCCTCTCTGCCTCCTGTTCCCTGCCCTGCGTAGGCCAGGGGCTGCTCCAGGGTCACGGTGGCAGTCTGGCACTGCTGCTGAGCGGCCCATGGGGGCAGAGCAAGCAGGTGAGATTGCAGGGGAGGCTGCGGGGAGGAGAGAGCTCAGGGGCGGGTTAAGCCGGCCTTTCTCCTTGAGTGAGAACGATCGCGGCCAGTCCTCGCCCAGCCGACCGAGCTGGGCTGCGCCCTGCGCTGGGGGGGTGCCGGAGGCAGCGGTTTGCAAGACGGAAGCACGTGTGTGATGTGCTGTGCTGGGCGGGCTGGGCTCGGGGTAAGCTCCGCTGCAGGACCGGTAACTGCGGACCCAGACCCGAGCCATATAATAAGATCTGGGGGGCGGGCGGGTGAGCGAGCCGGGGGGATGTGCCAGGGGGTCAGAGAGGGGCCTGTCTGCTGGAGAGTGGGGGAGGGAGCTGGGGTTACAGGTGTGTATGTGGGGGGGATGTGCTGGGAGGGGCCTGTCCCTTGGGGGAGTGCGGGGTGGGGGGATATGCAGGGAGGGGCCGGTCTGTTGGAGGGGGGGGGTGCAGGGAGGGGCCTGTCTGGTCTGAGGGGCTCTGGATTAGACAAGTGAGACCTTCCTGGCCATGGACTTTCCTCCAGTTGTGTGTATATAATAATGAGAAACGGAGGAACAGGAACCACTGCTACAGAATTGGAGAGAAATCAGCTTTGACCCTCACTCCCACCGTCCCATCCTAGAACCAGTGCATTAAACCACAGGGAAATGAAAAAGGGCTTCCTCTGAAGAATCCCAGTGCCTTAAATTCCCCAGCAGCAACTGGTCCCTTACCTGCTTTTTACCACTGAGGGGGAGTGGCCTGTCTTTTCCCCACATCCGTTTGAACTCGTTTTGTTCCCTGCTCTGGTTTCCTCTGTGGTGAGATGGAGCCTACTTGGGGTCTCTGCTGTGGGGTAAGAGAGGTTTCTCTGGGTGCGTTTGGGATTCCCCTGGGACTTGCTAGGGCTTTGAGCAAGAGGTGGAGAAAGGGTTTGTGCCATGGATTGGGAAGGCCCCAGAATCCACCTGCGACAGCTCCAGAACCTAGCACCGCAGAGTCAGGTAAGATCTTTACAGATGCCGGGCCTGATTCTCCTCTTGCTCACTGCAGTTTTACACCATCACTTCCCTTGACTTCCGTGGAGTGACTCCTGACTTACACCAGTGTGAGAGAGAGGGGGACCAGGCTCAGCATTTATATTCCTGTCAGGATTCATGGAGCCCCCCGTCTAAATGCTGGACTCTGAGCTATCGGTATGGCCGTTGGGTAGGGTGAGGCTGTTGGTGTCCGAGGACTGTTTGGAACTTACTTCCCAGCAAATCTAGGATCTCTCCTTGGTGGAGTCCATCCTCCCACGGACTCTCCTCAGGGGAGCCACATAGTAGTTCTGCAAGGTATTTTAATCCTGCACTTCTAGGATCGCTGACCATATTTCTGCAAAGGAAGCAATGATCTGACTTGCATGAGAGGTGCTTTCAGGCTTCCTGCAGCTCATTGGACCAGCCAAAGGTTACCTGGTTCTTTTGGCCTTTTTTATTTTCAGAGCATATTTTTTGGCAATTCATGCTGTGTACGTTTCTTCTGAACGTCACCACAGTCCCTTCTCTTACTGCACCCTCCCCCTAAATACCTGTCCTGAACTAATTGCAGCCTGTGCTTTAATGTGGATTTGATTAAGGTTTGGTATCATTAGGCCAGGTGTTTTACTTCCCAGATTCATTTAAAACTCCACTTGCTAATGGGGAAATCAATTACAACCCTAAGATGAGGAGACCTGAATTTTCCCCACTTAATTCAGTGCCTTGAAATGTTTGCAAACTTTGGCTTTATGGAAACCAGCCTTGGAAATGGTTGTTCAAGATTCAAAATAAATGAGTTGCCTCAGCTCCCCTCCACTCCAGGCATGTGTTCAGCCCAGTGTTTTCTTGTGGTGTCGGCTCTCACAAAAGCAGATTCAGTGATAAGGGTCTATCTACACAATCAGGAGAACTAAGTAACAAGAGGATGGGTTACATGCTTCACCGTGACTTTAGAGAAGTTAGGAAAATAAGTAGAGTCTATATGGATTCTGGTAGAGGCTTTTACTCCATAATAATAACTATTGGGAAGCAGAGGCTGAGCCTGCCCTGCAGGTTAATGACTTACCCGGTGTCATAGATCTTGCTGCATTCATCCATGCAGAATGGGAATAGGGAGGGTCCCAACACTCAGGCAAAGGAAGCTGCAACAGAGTGTGAAGGACAGAGTTGAGCTTTCACAGACTTTAAGACCAGAATGCACTTTTATGGTCATCTAGTCTGACTCGTTCCATAATACAGGCTGTAGAATTCATCCTGTGAATTCCTCCATCAAGCCTGGTTAAAATGTCTTTTAGAGAAACATCCAATCTTGATTTAGAAACTCTAAATGATGAAGAATTCACCAAAGCCCTTGGTAACCTGATGCAGTACTTACTTATCTTCACTGTTACAATTTTCACCTTGTTTCCAGTTTGAACTTTGCTGACTTAAGCCTCTGGACATGGGATTGTGTTACATATTTATTTGCAAAATTACAGCCCTATAGTATCAAATACCTTAACTGTCTCTTTGTTAAGCTAAACAGAGTATGTTAAGTGTCTCACTGTACGGCATGTTTTCCTATGCCTTACAGGGTCATTACTGGATGTCTTCTATGAACTCTCCAGTGTTTAAAGTGTGGACACCAGAACTGAACATGCTCTAAAACAATGATCTCCCCAATGACATGGAGAAGAAATACCAGCTCCCTACTCCAGTTTATTGCCCTCAATGAAAACCTTCCCCTTCCCACACACCAGTCAGATCAAAGAGCGGAGCCAGGTGCTGTAATCCAAACTATTGCTCCTGTTATTCTTACACACAGGGTTTTGCACCAGAACTGGTTCCTCTGAGACTGTCCTGAAAATGACCATCTGAGTCACAGCCCCACTGGAACCAATTCTTCATCCCCCTACCAGCGTCCCTCTCTGTGGTGGAACCTCCAACACTGAGTAAGGGCGAAGCTGCTTTCCACTAGCGATTGGACTAACACCTCATCCTCACATGGAAGAGAAGCCACCAGCCCTCAGCTGGCCCTAACATTCAGCTGCTCCCAACCCAGACAAAACTTGAAGTAAGCACAGTCTTGCGCTGATGAATATTGTTCTACCTCTAGGTAATTGAATGTGATATTTTCTCCTGCTGGTGGCTGGACCTGCACATGTCAAAGAGCTGGGAACAGGCTTCAGTTCTCAAAAGTGTTTTTATTAAAATGTTTAACCAGCTTCTATAGAAACACACAACAAGGAGGAGACGGGCTGCCCTAAAACACCGCCCCCCACCCAATCCTCACGAATGAGAGGGCTGCCCATGCCGCTAAGTGTAAGGGATATTTGGGAAGGTCACTGTGCAAAGGGCCTGGAGTGCCCCCAACCCTCATCACTGGAGCAAAGGAGTCAGAAGAAAAAGATGTATTCATGGTGATGCTGGCAGAACTGGGGAGGAGGGGTGTCAATCGACTGCTGAGAAGTTAGATTTGATGAGGAGGGAAGAACTAAATGGTGGAGGGCTCTGAATGGGGGAGGGGAGGCAGGTGAGCACTGTAGGAGGAGATAAGAGGGTGACCAGGGCGGGTGGGTTTCAGTGACGAGACAGGTAGGGGTGAGGCAGCAGAAGGAGGTGCATGCATGTAGGTGATGAGAATGGATGACAGCTAATTAAGGGACAGTCGTGTAGGTTAGACAAGCGACTAAGGATGGCGTTAAGTACCCAGAGCAGTAATGATTGACTGACATGGAGTGCTGGTGAGTTAATTGTAATCCGGTGACCGGTAAATCACCAATATACAAAAAATCAGCACAGCAGGGAGGTGTGGCAGGGAGTTAAACACTGAGGCCCCCTCCGGTGCTGAGCTCCAAAGGAGTCTGTTCACAGAAAGCTCCATTGCAAGGTCAGGTGTAGCCTGCTCAAAACCTCCCACAAGTAAAACTGAATTGAAAGTTGTGGTCGAAGGCAGCTGAGCAGCAAGATCCCGGACTTATTTCAGAAGCTGAGTAAACAGAAGAGATATCAGAGTAGTGATCAGGGCAGGAGTAGGAGATGAATAAAAAAACTGGTTATTCAAGGAAGGTGCCCAATTCATTCGGTAGAAAGCAGTAAATGGTGTTAGTTGAGACAAGTGAGCAAGAAGAATCAGTCACGTGAAGGGGATTTAGTAATGCACCATGGCAGACGTCAGACATACGTAGTGAGTGGCAGCTGGGGAAGGACAAAAGGACAGAGATGCAGCTAGGGCCAGTGAGGCAGAGCAGGGAAGATGGCAGCTATACAGCTGGTCAGTGGGGGGGCTGGAGTATCTGTCCTGGAAATGCAGTCACTGGTGTCTCCTAGGAGTTACAAATTAGGCACTACAGGTACCAACCACAGGTGCTGCTGGTGGAGTAGTGTCCGAATGCTGCGGCAGGCAGGACTGTTTCTCCTGTGGAACTGATGGATCTCAGAGGCTGGGGCCTTTCTGAGACCCTGGAAAACAAAATGCTTTCTCCACTTCTGGCTGGACTGCTTTGCCTACGGGCCCTGCAGATACACACCTGCCCCAGAACAGCAGAGAGGGAACCTATCGCCTTACCTCCTTTCTGCAGTGCTTCAGCATCTGATGAAGAGAGCTATGCAAGAGCTAGCTGTTAGTAAAAGCCAGTAAGGGCAGAGTATCTTCTGGAGGTTTCAGGCACTGCGACTCCTCTGAGGAACAACATTAAGCTCTCCTCATTCTCCTGTAGGACGTGAGGGGGTGATGATGGTCTAAGTGAGGGCCAGGGGGCTGATTTCCTTCAGGCTGTGTAGTAGTGCTTCATATTCTTCTGCTCCAATCACACATACGGACTAACTGGAGCAGAGCTCTCAGCCGGAAGGTCTCACTTGTTCCTGGCTGCGGCTCTGGCGTGGATTCTCTGGTGACGGGCCAGAGAGGATTTGTTGCTGAAGCTCTTCCCGCAGTCTGGGCAGGGGAAGGGCCGCTGGCCCGTGTGGGAGCGCTCGTGCACGGTGAGGTCAGCGAGGTACTTAAAGCTCTTCCTGCACTCGAGGCATGGGTAGGGCCGCTCCTCGGTGTGGCTTCTTTGGTGTTTAGTCAGGTTGGAGAGCTGGCTGAAGCACTTCCCGCACTCGGCGCAGGGGTAGGGCCGCTCGCCCGGGTGGGCGCGCTGGTGTTTGTTGAGGTCCGAGGGGTGAGTGAAGGTTTTCCCGCACTCAGCACAGGAGTAGGGTCTCTCCCCCGTGTGCAGCCTCTGGTGTGTGGTCAGTGTGGAGAGGTGGCCGAAGCGTTTCCCACACGCTGCACAGAAATAGGGTTTCTCTCCTGTGTGGGTTCGCTGGTGCGTCGTGAGATGGGCTAGGCGGTTGAAGCTCTTCCCACATTCAGCACACGGATGGGGCCTCTCACTCCTGTGGACTTTGCCATGTTCTGTGAGCTCCTGCTTCTCCCAGAACCTTTCCCCACAGTCTCTACATCTGTGAGGTTTCTCCATCCTGAGCACGCTGCTTTGATGGTGAAGGTCCCCAATGGTCTGAAGTCTCCCTGCTGCAGGGAGCTGGGTTAGTCTCCTGAATCCCCTCTCCCGTTCCCCTGGGGGACCTGGCTCCTTCCCTGCTGAACTCCTCTTCTGCCTCTTGCAGGCTCCTCCCAGCTCAGGTCTGTGGGCAACACTCTCTCCCGATCCCCTTTCTGGTACACTGGAGAGCTGCAGATTTTCAGGCCCTTCGTCGCCAGCCCGGCTCAGGATCCCAGCACTTGGATGGAAAGGAGAATCCATTTCACGTGCTGCTGTTGTAAAGGAAAGTCACTCATCTCATGGCCTTGACGGTGGCAGCCTCACGTCCTCCCCACTAGAGATGCCCCACAGTCAGCCACGTAGAAATGGGGCGGAGGGGAAGAGTCAGGAAGGCCCACATCCCTATTCCCTTCCCTTTTCCCCTAAGACCCACCAGAATTTTTCTCAGCCGCCTCCTCCTTCATTTCAACCCCATCATCTTGCTAAGCACCTTCCCCTGACCGTCCCTCCCACTCGGTAGAGATTTCTTTGCCTGCAGCCTCCCTTCCCCCTTGGCTCACCTTGCCTTCGCTCCGTGCCTCCCCTGTGCTCGTCTCTTTACCTCTTCTAGCTGCACACCCCCTTGAGTCTTTCTGTCCCCGTCACTGTTGGCCGGCTCTCTGCTCCTGGCTGCTGTCTCTCCCTTCCACCTGCCCCCAAACAGTCTTACTACAGAAAACCACTTAAAATATTAGCGATCCTGTGCATGTGCCCTTCTTCTAAACCATGCCAGGATCCACTGCCAAACCTGCCACCGCCCAGGCCACTTTGCTCCTCCCAGGATTTCTCAGTCCATCAGTACAGGGGTGCCCTGTGCTGGGGCTCATTCTCCTGGCTGTATTTTCCCTATACCTTATATTACACCAGTGCCTGCAGATGTGCCTGTTGACCGAGTTTGGCAGTGAATTCAGAGAGGGCCTGAATTCTAACTCTTGCATTCCTGCTTCTAGAGCTCCCAGAATGCCAGGAAGGACACGGAGGACGGTTCAACATTGTGTCGGTGGCTGGCACGGACATGGGTCTGCACAGCTGTTCCTCTCACGGCCTGCCTCACCTCACTCATGGTTCAGGCACTGGAGCTTTCCAGGGCCAGGGACGATGAACTGTGACCCACGATACCTATCCTAAATCCCCTCAATGAGCCCCCACTGCCACCATGCAACCACTTCTCTTCCTCGGGCATCAGTCTTGCTTACCTGTAGATGGAAGACTCTGTACGTCATTACCGTTCTCCAGAGCATCTAGTACCTTCCCCTCCAATCTCAGTTCTTCCCCGGACACTCTAACTTGGCACGTCCTCTGTGCCCCCAGCCGTTGCTGCCCCTTTGGTGAGAAGAACACCCCTTCCCGCTCCGTGTATGCCTTATTACCAGTTTCCTGTAATGCTCGGGTCTCCTCTTCAAGGGCACAGGGCAACTTGGACTTGTTTTGTCCAACCTCCTCTGGGGGAAGACACTTGTGTTTGGGCTGCAGTTGCTCCAGCTGGGAACTCTGAGATTCCCACAATGCTTCAGGGGTCTCCACTTCCTCTGAGGTCATTTCCTCAACCTTCACGCACACTGTGACCTAGGAATGAACCCAGCACAAGTACCTCACTGTGGAGCCAGGGCCTGAGAATCACAGGGGAGAGTTGTATCTAAAAGGCCCTGCTGGCAAAGCACTCCATGGCCAGGGGCTCCTCGCCCCTAACAGGGTCAATAGGACACACGAAAGCACAGACTCATTCACCGCTCTGATGAGCTGACGGGGGAGCCACAGAGGTCAACTTACTGGAGCCATGTCCTGTCCCAGCGAGTCAGGGCCAGCACTGCAACTAGCATCCATGGAGCCTTGAAAAGGACCGGCAGGACATTGCAGGCATCAGGCACTCTGCTTCCAAAGTGTTTGCATTGGCAGGATCCCACTGTGCCCCTTGCCCTCTGTCTGTATCACCTTCCTGTGGATTTGGCTACCTGGCAAGAGGGGCTGAGAATGGCCTGCTTTTACGTAGATCACCTCTGCATCTCAGGCTGTGTTACCGAAAGGAACACCACTAGCTTTTCCTTTCAGCCGTGAGCACCCTCACGTGTTTCCTGGGCATTCAGGCGGCGTCCTACCCTAGCTTTGAAAATCCCAGGGCATCTGGCTCTCGCTAGAGCTCCCCTGTGGACCTGGATGCATATTTGTACCTGCTCAGGCCTTTAATAATATTGCCCTTGCTGAGAAAAAAATGGACCCTTCCTTGTCCATTTTCCACAGCTGCAGCATCCAAAAATTGGCTGAATGGCACCAGACAGCAACCAATTCTCCCCCCGCCCTTCCCCAATCTGACTGGGGTGTCACTATTGAACCAAGTCCTGGTGAGACACTGAGGGCACTCTACCAGCAGCCCACAATGGACCTGCTGAAAGACACCGAGTGACACAGGACAGGTGGGAGGCAGCAACGTTTACAAACCAGAGAACACCAGGATCTGCAGAGCAGAGCATCACAGAGCAGGAAGCGCTGGAAATCCCTGTAGCAGGGCACCTAGTGAGCCCCAGACAATCCAGACCCCACAGCTGGGAGAATGATTACACAGAACAAGCCCTGCTCATGTCGTGCTTTGAGAATTCCCTGTGTCACCCAGCGCCCGAACCTGCCCTGTCAAATTCTCTGCACAGCCCGAAGGAGGCAGCCCCTTGGACATTCCCCTGCCCCTGCTCTCACCTGCTGCTCCCATATCCCAGCCTCTCGCTGTCCCACCTGGAAATCCTCCGCCAGGGACACGGCCTGGGCGCAGGTCTCCGGGTGACGTACCCAGACCCAGCTCTGGATTTCCTCCGGCAGGATGGTCAGGAACTGCTCCAGGATCAGCAGCTCCATGATCTGCTCCTTGGTGCGGATCTCTGGCTTCAGCCATCGATGGGAGAGTTCCCGCAGGCGGCTGCAAACCTCTCGGGGCCCTTTGGCCTCCTGGTAGCGGAACTGCCGGAAGTGAAGGCGCTGCATCTCCGTGCTGATGTTGCAGCCTCGCAGGATGGCGGCCTTCACCTTCCCGTAATCCCGGGCGTCTCTGGCATCCAGGCCGCTAACGGCCTGTCGGGCTTTTCCGCTCAGGGACGGCAGGAGTCGTGTCACCCACTCTCTTCTGGGCCACTGGCAGGCTTCAGCCACTCGCTCAAAGGAAGCCAGATAGATCTCGATGTCATCCTCCGGCGCGAGCTCTGGCAGCTCTGGGTTTCCCCAGGCCTGGGTTGATGCAGGTACAGCCGCAGGAGGAGTCCAGAGGCCTTGCAGCACATCCTGACTTTGATTTTCCCAATGCTGGGGGATTCTTTTCCGTTGCTCAGAGTTGGATTGTCGGCGTCGTCCTGTCCGGGACAATGGGGGACTTGCTGAGATGGGTGGCATCACAGCAGCATCTTTCCCTTCTCTCTCAGATTCCTTTCCCAGTTTGGGGCCTGCTGGATCGTCTGTTTCCACTGTCACATGCGGTAGCACCACTTGCTGTAGCGGACCCTGGACCTGCACCCCCAGGGGCTTCCGACCACGGTGCTTTGCAGCCATTTACTGACGTGTCAAAACAGCCTGATCCCAGCGGAGATCAGCGCTCTGGTTTTCAAACTCGCATCTCTCCCTTGTTCCCGCTGGAAAGGTCCAGACTCCTGGGGATCCTGCAGCAAAACACTGAATAGGGACATTACTGTGTAATGGGGAAACGGGGACCCCAGGAAACAGAAGGGAAAAGAGACACCCAGGCCTGATTCACCCGAGCAGCCATTGATCTGTACCCCCAGCTTCCCTTCAGCACAGACTGGCCCCTTCGGACTCCTACCCCAGTACTGACAACCAAGCCTTCAAAAATCCCGAGTTGAGCTTTAACGCCGTGATATTTACAGCAATAAACGCCGGGCTCTGTTTCGGACCCTGCAGGATTCAGGTTTCCAAGCTTTCTCGGCAGCCTGGAGGGTTAGAAGTTTGCTGCTTTGCTCATTTTAACCAACGCTGCCGGGCTGGGACAGAGCTGAACAACACCAGAGATCCTGGGGCTGGTGATGAAGTCTGAGAACAGGCAATGCTGGTCATTTCAGCTCCCGGGCCCCTCTCCCAGCATCGGAAGGCTCCTCCCTGACCCCCTCCCCCACCAATATTCCCAGCTCTCTGCCCCCCAGCACAGACAGCCCCCATGACCAGCCCCCAACCATATCCCCAGCTCTCTGCCCCCCAGCACAGACAGGCCCCATTGCCCATCCCCCACCCGTATCCCCAGCACAGACAGGCCCCTCCCCCAGCACAGACAGGCCCCTCCCCCACCTGTAACCCCAGGTCCCGGCCGCTCTCGCCGCCCCGCCCGCAGGGGGAGGCCACCGGCCACTCGCCGCTTCCACCCCCCCCAGACAAAGAGCTTCCGCTCCGGCCCGCGCCGGGTTACTCCCCCCCGCGCGGGGAACGGGAATTGGCCGCGCTGGCTGTCGCTCAGCGCGCGGCCCCGCCCCCTTTCCCAGCTGGGCCGGGGCTGGGCTTGGAAGGCCGGCGGCCCCGCTTCACGGGGATGGGCGCCCGGCCCGCCGGCGGCTCAGCGCCTAGAGCCAGGACGGGGGCATCGGCCCAGAGCTCGCCCCCCGCCCTTCCCCCAGCCGGGGCTGCCCCTCTTGCAGTGGGTGCCGGGACTGTGGGGCCGGGGGGCTGCCTGCAGAGCTGGGGACCCCTTCCCCGGGGCCAGCTCCCCTCCGGGGCTCCCCGTCGCGGGGATCCAAAGAGTTGCTTCCCTCCAGCACCTTCCTGCGGCCGATGGCTGCCCCCCGTTGGTGCGCTCTGGGGCCCCCCCCCAATACCTTTTAATTCTTCGGGACCTGCCAGCCCCGACCAACAAACTCAGGCTGTGAAACCCCATTTCAGGGCCCTCTGGCCTCCAGCCCCTCTCTCGCCTCCCCTCTGAGTCCTCACATGCTCATCATGGGTTGTGTGGCTTCAGTGCCTGGCCTCTGGCCCCTTGGCCCGCTGCGGCCCCCGGCCCTGGTCCCACTCCCAGCCGCAGGCCCCATCCCCATCCTTGGCCCCGCTCCCAGCCCCAGCTGGTGAGGGGAGGGGGCATGGACAAGGAGGGGTGCAGGGTAAAAAGTTTGGGGACCGCTGTCCTGGAGCATTATGGCAATCTCAGAGCTCCCAGCTAGAGAGATCACAGGCTCAGCCCAGCCCTGAGTGTATGTCCCAAACTCCTGGGGCCACGGTACTAGCTGCCCTGTGTCCCTAAAAAATGAGCCATGAGCTCTCCAGAAAACTGGTAATCAGCATGTATGGGGATCCGGGGCAGCCTCCCCTGTGAGTGGGGTAGGGGAGGCACTGAGGAACAGGGGGAGGGATGTCCCTAGGGCTGAGAATATGGAGGGACAAGTTGGCTCAGGGAATTAAACTGAGGCATGGAGCCCTTTATTGGTAGAGCAGTGTTCTCAAACATTTTAAATGGAGCCCCCCCTGTGGACTTTTGTCTAACAATCGCACCCCCTTTTCCCCCTTCTGAAATGGGGGAGAGCTTCAGAAAAAAACGAGGGTGCTTCCCACGCTGTAGGCCCTAACAATCGTGCCCCTCCTTCCCCCGAACTCCCCCGTCAGGAAAAAAACAAGACCTACAGCACAGGAAGCGCCCCCCCCCACACACACATAATCGCACCCCCTCTTCCTCCCAACCCTCCCTTTCAGGAAAAAAAAAGGGCCTAGAGCATGGGAAGCGGGGAGCGCGGCGGCAGCAGCACGGAGACCCTGCACGGCAGTGGTTTTATTTTGCTGGTTCAGGGAGCCCAACACTCCAGGACATGTGATGTCTGCATGGGAACAGCAAAATGCCTGCTCCAAAGGGTGAATATCTCTTCCAGGCACTCAGTGTAGACGCAAAGATGCTGAGCCGCCATCAGTTCTGGCTACATTGGTTCTTACACCTGTAACATTTTGGGGTAAACGACACCAATTGTTTCCTCCCCACTGTAAATTCTCTGATACTGTAACATCCTCTGTGAAGTGTCAGGCCCCTTATTGCCTCTGTGTAGTTCTGCCTGGACTGCAGACAAAAAGATAAAGGGGAGAGCCCAGCCATCTATCCCCTATCACATGGTATGAAAATCATTGGAATAGAGGAATTGCCAAACTGGATCAGACCCAAGGTCCATCTAGCTCTGCATCCTGTCTGACTGTAGCCAGCACCAACTGCTTCAGAGGTTGGTGTAGCAGATGTAGGATAATCCACCCCCACATAAAGTCTTATCCTGATCACTTATAATTAGAGATTGGTTTAAACCCAGAAGCATATGGTGTAATATCCCCTCCACAATTTTGTTTGCA
Source organism: Emydura macquarii macquarii (assembly GCF_026122565.2). Taxonomy (NCBI): domain Eukaryota; kingdom Metazoa; phylum Chordata; order Testudines; family Chelidae; genus Emydura; species Emydura macquarii. The sequence continues at coordinate 27,391 of NW_027133294.1, forward strand.
ATAATTGTAACTGGATATGAGAATATCCACGTGTCTGATCCTTTTTGAATCTTGCTAAGTTTTTTACCTCAATGACTTCTTGTGGCAATGAGTTCCACAGTCTGAATTACATGCTGTATGGAAAAGTGTTTCCTTTTATTTTTCAGCATGGGAGCATGCTAATGAAATCTGTGGATGACACAAAGTTGGGAGGTATTGCCAATAGGGAGGAAAACCAGACTATCATTCAAGAAGATTTGGATGACCTTGCAAACTGGTGTAATAGAAATGGGATGAAATTTAATAGTGCAAAGTGCAAGGTCATGCACTTAGGGACTAATAACAAGATTTTTTGCCATAAGCTGGGATTTATAAGTTTGAAGTGACAGAGGAGGAGAAAGACTTGAATGTGTTGAAACTAGATGGGGAGGGATGAGAGTTACTACAGATTCTTTCCCAGCTGTCTGCCAAAACGCTTAGGGTCCAACGGATCTCCATTTGGGGTCAGGAAGGAATATTGGCAGAGACCCTGGTGTTTTTTCGTCTTCCTCTGCAGCATGGGGCATGGGTCGCTTGGTGATTTGAACTAGAGTAAATGTAACTTCTCTGTAACTTGAAATCTTTAAATGAAGATTTGAGGACTTCAGTAACTCAGCCAGAGGTTACGGGCCTATTACAGGAGTGGGTGGGTGAGGTTCTTTGGCTTGTGATATGCAGTAGGTCAGACTAGATCACTACAATGGTCCCTACTGGCCTTAAAGTCGATTAGTTTAATTTGCCATCTTTTAATTTCATTCAGTGTCCCCAGGTTTATGTGTTACAAGACAAGGAGAATAGAGAATTTCCTGTTCTATCTTTTTTATTCCAGTCGTTATTTTATATGCTATTATTTTGCCCCGTCTTATTCAGCTCCTTGGGAAACAATCTGAGTCTTTTCCATCTCTCTTCATAAGAAAGCTCTTCCAGGCCTTGATTATTCTCTTCATCTTTCTGTGAATCGCCTTTAGTTCTGCAATCTCCTGTTTGAGACAGGATGACCCAGTACAGCACAAGGGATCCAGCTCGGCCGCACCCCTGGTCCTCCTGTTTCCCAGAGTCCCAATATCCATCTCAGCCTCTCCTATATTTGAGTTCTCCCATCCCTACTCACGTCCTAATTTCTGCCTCTCCCCCTTACTCTTCAACAAACAGAAAACACCGCGGGAGTCTGATAAGACTGTCATTACACTGATTGGGAAATTGGGACTGCAGATAATAAGAAACAAAAAATGACAAAAGGGCGAGTGCCAAAGGAGAGCTAATTAAGAGACATAATAATGCAGTTAGACAGGGTCGAGTGAATCATAAGAATTAAGTATGGAGAGCAATAACAGATGATGAACACTATTCAATTAATTACACTGACTGTTCACATGATTCAACTAAAAAATACCAGAAATTCAGAAAAGCAGCCGCCGAGGTAGGTCAGTCCATAAAAATAAAGGGTCCTAATCTTGCTTGCGGGGAGCTCACCGCAGGATCAAGGCAACATACTCAAAATCTCGGATGCAAAAGCTAACGCGCTAGTTGTACTGAGGGGCAGCCGAGAACGGTCGCACAGTATGGGCAAAAGAGCACAGTACAGAGACAGAGCAGTAAATAAAAAAGTTAACATGGCAGCGACCAGGGCAGGTGCAGAAAACGAACAAGGCAATGAATAAACACAGATTAATTACATAGCGAACATAAATGCTTAGTTTGGGGACAGGAATCAGCAGGAAGCGCCTCTAAGGAGATGGGGCGTGGATGCGGCAGACTTTGGGCATAGCTACAGAGCGGCAACTGGGGGAGGGACGTCGGAGGGCCGGGGAAGTCTGGAGTGGGGAAGAGGGTGGTTGTGCAGGCCACAGAGGCAGAACTGATTGACACAGATGTGGCCAAAACACCTCCCGCTGGAGCCGCAGTCCCCAGCGCAGCTGGCGTGTTGCTTCCTGGTGAGTTTGACGTAAAGCAGCGGCCCTTGAGGAATTCTTTGGCTCTTTCTCTTCATGGAGCAGAGAGATCTTGGGTCCTTCAACCCATGGGAAAAATCCGCATCTTGAGAGACCTGCTCGCAAACACACCTCCTCCCCCACCCCGGAAACCTCCCAAAAAGACAGGAGAAGTACAAAGGGCTTGTAGAAGGCCCCAGCCCTTAGAAAAGCTGCAGGAAAACCAGAGTAGATGAACTGATGTTCATGTGGACACAGTAGAGAGACAGGCTGCCCTATTGCTAGTTAGAGTAGGTAAGAAACCAGTTCCTGCTGGGGGGTTTCAGGAGCTGGAACTTCTCAGAGCGTAAGGTGAAGCTGCCCCTTTGTTTTCGTGGGAATTAATCCACCCCATGGGGTCTGTGAGGAAGGGGTGGAACTGGTATTGGGAGAAGGGGGCTGATTTCTCTCAGGTCCTGCATGAGCCATTCCCATTCTTCTACTTCACGTTATACAACCGCACAAACTGGAGCGGCGCTCTCAGCCGGAAGGTCTCACTTGTTCCTGGCTGCGGCTCTGGCGTGGATTCTCTGGTGACGGGCCAGAGAGGATTTGTTGCTGAAGCTCTTCCCGCATTCAGGGCAGGGGAAGGGCCGCTCGCCGGTGTGGGAGCGCTCGTGCACGGTGAGATCGGCGAGGTACTTGAAGCTCTTCCCGCACTCGGCACAGGGGTACGGTCTGTCCTCGGTGTGGCTTCTTTGGTGCATCGTCAGATTTGATTGCTGGCTGAAGCGCTTCCCACACTCGGCACAGGGGTAGGGCCGCTCGCCCGTGTGGGAGCGCTGGTGCTTGTTGAGGTCCGAGGGGTTGGTGAAGGTTTTCCCGCACTCAGCACAGGAGTAGGGTCTCTCCCCCGTGTGCAGCCTCTGGTGCGTGGTGAGCGTGGAGAGGTGGCCGAAGCTTTTCCCACACTCCCCACAGGAGTAAGGTTTCACTCCCGTGTGGGTTCTCTGGTGGGTTCTGAGATGGGTCAGTCTGTTGAAGCTCTTCCCACATTCAGGACAGGGATAAGGTCTGTCCTTCTCATGGACTCTTCCGTGGGCCGTGAGCTCCTGCTTCTCCCAGAACCTTTCCCCGCAGTCTCGACATCTGTGGGGTTTCTCCAGCCTGTGAACGCTGCTCTCCTGGCTTTTAAGGTCTCTTGCAGCTCCAGGTGCCCCTTGAGCAGAGAGCTGTGGGAATGCCCTTGGCGGAACTCGCTCGTTCCCAGCTGGGTTTCTCTTCTGCCTCTTGCAGGCTTCTTCCTGCTCCGGTCTGCGGGCTACACTTTCTCCTGAGCCCCCTTGTGACGTTCGGGGCAGATCCAGGTTTTCTTGCCCTCCCAAATTGGGTTGCTCCTCTGCTCTGCTCAGAATCCTGGCACCTGCTGGGTGAAAAAGAGACTATTTGAGATGCCAGGAGGAATCATTCATATCCTGGCAGCAGGTGTGACTAAGGCAGCTTCATGTCCCACCCCGGTGGATTTACCCCCAGCAGAAGCCCCACAGTCAGTCATGCAGAAATAGGGGGCAAAGGGGCACTTGGGAAGCCCATTCCTGTGTCTCCCGTCAGCTCCCCCGGTTTTCTTTCTGCAGCTCAATCCACACAGATAGCACTGGGCCAAACTCTTTGCTAATCCGCTTTATTCAGCAGAACTACTTCCCCTGCTGTTGTTAGGCTTCAGGAGGAGGCAATCAAGTTTCATCTGCTTCCTGCAAAAATCTGCAAAAAGATATTAACCACACAGGAGCCTGTCTGCTGAACTATCCCAGGGAAACAAACTAGGCCGCGCTGTGTTACACGGCGGGCACCTGGTGATGTGGGAAGGAATCAGAGAGGCTCCACCACCCAACATTACCGCTGCCACCATCATTATGTGGCCTCTTCTGCAGGTACCAATCCTGCTGTACATTAATCTACCGATTGATGGCTCCATAAATCCTCTGAGCCACCCAGTGTTCCCCCCCCCCCCCCCCCACTTTCTCCCCTACACTCCCTCCGTACGGTCCCCACCACAGACCTTTTGGTCAGACGAGCGCCCCAACCCCTGTACATGGCTTATTACCAGTTTCCTGTAGAGTTTCAGTCTCCTCTTCAGAGACACAGGGCGACTTGTACTTGCTCCGTCCCACCTCCTCCTGGGCTACCCACGTGGTATTGGGCTGCGGTGGCTCCAGCTGGGAGCTCTGAGAGTCCCATAATGCTTCAGGGGTCTCCACCTCCTCTGGGGTCACTTCCTCGACCTTCACGCGCACGGTGACCTGGGAAGGAGCCACATAGGTCACCATGGAGCCGGGGCCTGAGAATTACGGGGGAGAGTCCTGCCTAAAAAGGCCCCATTAGCAAAAAGGTCCAGCCCCTCACAGGGTTGAGAAGACTCGGAGGGTTTTCCACACCAAAGCACTGTACTGAACACTGCACAGTACACTGGGGACATGACAGACACAAAACCTGCTGCCTGCGAGCTGAGGGGGCTTCCAAATGGCTGTGACTGGCAGAGTGACAGACCCACCGCTGACTCCAGGGGGTGCAGGGATTCTCCGCAGTGAACTTCCTTCAGCGCTGGGCACTGCAGCCACCACCAACGGCCTGGGGGGCGGGGCGCCAGTGGGAGGTACCACCCCCCTTTCTCCCGGGTACAATGAGGGCAGAAGATTTGGGGACTGTGCAAGTGGGAACCTTGTGGCACCCTCAACCGCTCCACCAAGGTCTGATTATAGCACGCTTGTATGCTGATTGCTAATTTGCATGCAGGTGTCATTAGCTAACGGCACATGCATATGGGGATGTGTACTCAGTGGCTATGTCCACTCAGTCCTGAGCCCCAGTGCAACATTCCTGGGCATCTGGGCAGAGTCAACACCAACTTTGAAAATTCCCCGGGCACCAAACGTCCACTGAACCTTTGTGTGGTTAAAGCTGGGGACCTGCCCTCAGGCTTTAGATTGGGTCATTTACTGTGCTTAGAAGCTGCCCCTTCCCTGGCTCCCATGCCAAACATGCAGCATCAAGCCCCCAGCGGGAAATGCTCCTATAACAGCGCATTTAAAACCAGTGACCAGTTCTGCCTACAGCGTGTTACTGAGGAGGTCGCTGTCCTGTCGCCACTGTCCCCAAGAAGGGCTGATGACAGGCACCGAGTGACCTTGCATACAAAAGAGGTGGTTCCATTAACAACCCGGAGAACACCAGGATCTGCCGAGCAGAGCGTCACAGAGCGGGCAGCTGTGGAAAACTCTTTGGCTGGGCAGCCAGCTGAGCCCTGAGCCCCAGACACCGCAAAACCCACAGCTGAGAGCAGGATTACACAGAACAAGCCCCACTCACGTCCTGCGTTGAGAATTCCCTGTGTCACCCAGCGCCCAAACTTGCCCCATCGAATTCCCTGCACAGCCCTGTGGACATTCCCCTGCACCTGCTCTCACCTGCTGCTCCCATATCCCAGCCTCTCGCTGTCCCACCTGGAAATCCTCTGCCAGGGACACGGCCTGGGCGCAGGTCTCCGGGTGACGTACCCAGACCCAGCTCTGGATTTCCTCTGGCAGGATGGTCAGGAACTGCTCCAGGATCAGAAGCTCCATGATCTGCTCCTTGGTGCGGATCTCCGGCTTCAGCCATCGATGGGAGAGTTCCCGCAGGCGGCTGCAAACCTCTCGGGGCCCTTTGGCCTCCTGGTAGCGGAACTGCCGGAAGTGAAGGCGCTGCATCTCCGTGCTGATGTTGCAGCCTCGCAGGATGGCGGCCTTCACCTTCCCGTAATCCCGGGCGTCTCTGGCATCCAGGCCACTAACGGCCTGTCGGGCTTTTCCGCTCAGGGACGGCAGGAGTCGCGTCACCCACTCTCTTCTGGGCCACTGGCAGGCTTCAGCCACTCGCTCAAAGGAAGCCAGATAGATCTCGATGTCATCCTCCGGCACGAGCTCTGGCAGCTGAGGGTTTCCCAAGGCAGGGTCTGGAGCGGACACAATTTCAGGAGAGGTCTGTCGGGCCTGCCCCACCTGCCGTCGCTGGGACGCCCCTTCTTGTGGCTCAGTCTTGACCTGGTGTAGTCTAATCCGGGACCATCGGGGAGTGACCGAGATGGGTGGCGCCACAACGGGATCTTTTGCTGCCCGCTCGGATTCTTTCCCCGCTCCCGGTTCCACGGGATCTTGCTTTTCCATTTTCTCGTGCGTGGGCCCCCCCGGCCAGCAACCGGTCTCTGTTTTGGGGTTCCGACCTTTTCCCGGCTTGGGGGGGGAGGAGGGTGTCCTGGTTCTAATTCACAAACCTGCCTCTCTCCTTCTTGGAAACCTCCAGCCTCCTGGGGATCCTGCAGCAAACCAGTGACTCTGGATTTCCCTGTGTGACGGCAGAATTAAGACCCACAGTAAACAAAAGGGAAAAAGAGACCGTGCCTCAACTTCCCCAAACACCCACTGGCCTGCCCCCCTCCCCCATCCCTGCACAGAAAACACCTCCTCCACCCCCACGCCTACCCCTGTTCTCCGCAGTGGCTGGGGGCGCTGGGAACAGCGGGGACTGGAGCCGGGCTCCCGACACAAAGAGAATTGCAGAGGCTCCTTTCCCAGCAGGGACTGGGAGACAGGAACTCCCCCCGGCCAACGCAGGGTTAATCCCCCCTCTGCACGGCTAGGACTGGCCATCCTCCCTGTCAGTCAGCTGGAGAGGCCGGCTTAACCCTTCCCGGAGCTCCTCGTTTGCTTCCTATCCCAGCCAGCCCCATGGCCCGGAGAGCAGGGCGGTGCTTGGCCGTGTGAATCCATCCGGCTCTCGGTCCCAGCAGGGGCACCCAAGCCCTAGTGGCTCCCGGGTGGAGGGTTTTTTTTTTTTTTTCCCTTTCCTTTGTAGGATTCTGGCTTGGGATTGTTGCCCCAGGCTGCTGGAACAGTCTGCGGGAAGGAAACCCGGCCGCTGCTTGGAAATGTGCCCCTGAATCCCTTTTGCCCCTTCTGTGCCCCTGGCAGCAGGCTTCGCTGAAAAGGGGGAGCCGGCAAATCCTAGAAATGTGGGGCTGGAGGGTTGCCAAATTTACGGACAGCCAGTAAAAAAGAAAGTACAATTTTAACAGTCAGTAAATGCGTAAATAAATGCACATGTCTGTAAAAACTGGGTAGAAATAAAACATATTGTATTTTGACACTGTTGGTCATCGCTCAGAATCATTTCTTGTGTCATAAAACTACACTGATCGGGACTTTATCAGTTTTCTGTTATGGCACACGCCCAAAGAACCCGATCGATCAATTAACTGCCGCTAAAACAATTGCGTGATTCCAAATTCCTATGTACAGGATATCGTGAGGGAGTACACACTTTTGTGAAATGGCTGGATTGTTTATGGTATTTTTAGTGATGCCAGTTAAAAAGTTTACCGTGTCAGTAAAAAAAAAAAAAAAAATCAACTTCAGATCTTCATGTCAGTAAAAACTGAAATGCAAGGTTGGCAACCTTGGAGGACCTCGAGAAGTCATCTTAGTCCAGTGGTTCTCAACCTTTCCAGACAGCTGTGCCCCTTTCAGCAGCTTGGTTTGTCTTGCACACCCCTGAGTTTCATCTCACTTAAAAACAACTTGCTTACAAAATCAAACCTAAAAATACAGAAGGGTCACCGCCCACGGTTACTGAAAAACTGCTGACTTTCTCATTTTTACCATATATCTATAAAATAAATTGATTGGCATATAAAAATTGTACTTACAGTTCAGTGTCTAGTATATAGAGCAGTATAAACAAGTCATGGTCTGTATGAAATTTTAGTTTGTACTGAAGTCGCTAGTGTCTTTTATGTAGCCTGTTGTAAAACTAGGCAAATATCTAGATGAGCTGATGTACTCCCTTGGAAGATCGCTGTGTATCCCCAGGGGTATGTGTACCCCTTCTTGCAAACTACTGATCCAGACCAGCCCCCTCCACACACACACACGCTGAGGCAGGAACAAGTGTCCCTCTATCATCCTTAACAAGGCTTTGTCTAGTTGAGATGCTGAGAACAAAATGAATCAAGGAACATAAGGATTTCGGAGAAGAAATGCTTTAATTGCCTAGCCTAGGGCAATGCTAGGAGCCTGGGTAACAAACAGGAGGGATAGGAATTGCTTTTGTATGAGCATAAATTCAGTTTAGTCAGTATTCCTGAAATCTGGTGGGATGATTCTCAGGGCTGGAAAGCTAAAATCAACGGGTGCAACCTATCTAGGAAGGATGGAACAGGGGGGAGGGGGACTCTATGTCAAAGTGGGATTGCCTGTTTCCAAGTCACTGATAACTCTGGAGAAAATGATCCTGAATGCTTATGGATCAGTGCCCTAGCAGATAAAGCACAAGGTGGGGGTATTAATTGGGGTCTGTTACAGCCAACACTAGGGTACAGGATTACTGGCTCCTCACGTGTTATAACAAGGCAGTTTGCCCCTTTGAGGGCCAGGGATGGGGAGGCAGGGAACAGCCGGCCCCGTTCTGGAGGGAAGCCGAGCAGGCAGGTGGTGGAAATCAGCCAACCCAGCTGAACAATACGTAAGACTTGAGTCTGATTCCTAGCTGGAGGCTATAAATGAGGGACCCGGCTCCCTAAGGAGGACAGGGCCCAGGAGAGAGCTGGGAGTACTCTTCTGGGGCTGTATCAGAAGGCTCTGAGGATTAGCAGTTGCTGTGGGCCCCCCTGAACTAGGGGAGGTGGCCCCAGAGTCTCAGCCCAGAATAGGATTATTGCTTTTGTTATTACTCCACATTTCCTTTTTGTTTATATGTTGAAGGATAAACAAGAGCCCTAAGGAAAGGGCTACAGATGGGACTGGGTGTGGGTGAGTGGCGAGCCCCGGCTGGGTGCTCAGATCCACCAGCGGACACACACCTATCTATAACGTGTAGAGAGAAAAGCTGTGTGATCGTGGGGGACTCCAGTTTGAGAAACGTATGCTGGACGTCTCATGTTGCCGGTACTAAAACATTCTAAACATTACAGAGGACAATTTCCTAACTCAAAAAGTGTTGCATCCAACATGGGGGAATTCTATATTAGACCTGGTCTTGACAGATAATGAGGAACTGAGCCCAGAACTATTAATTAATGGTAGCTTAAGTACAAGTGATCATGACATGATCATATCTATAATGTGCAAATAGAATACAGTCCCAGACCAGTAACATATATATGATGTTTTATAGGAGCCAGTTTCGCAAAGCTGAAACCACTTATGAGCCAAATCAGCTGGGAGGAAGAATTTAATCAGAAAAATGTGAATGATCATTGGGAATGGTTTAAAAACACTTTACTAGATGCCTGAAAAGCCACAGTCTCACAATCGAGGAAGAAGGCCATATTGTTTAAAAAACCAACATGGTTTAAAGGGGAAGTGAAGACAGCTATAAATAATAAAAAATAATATATGACAAATGGAAGAAAGAGGAAGTTGATACTAATGAATATAAATCAGAAGCTAGGAATTGTAGAAAATTGGTAAGGGAGAAATCTATGGCCAGCAGAGTTAAGGACAATAAGAAGGAGGTTTTTTAAAAGTATATTAGGATCAAAAAGAATCCTGACAATGGTATTGGTCCATCCCTGGATGGAAATGGTAGAAATATTGAAAACAATGCAGAAAAGGCAGAAGTGTTTAATAAATATTTCTGTTCTGTATTAGGAAAAAAACAGATGATATAGTCTCATCATAAGGTGATAATACTCTTTGCATTTTTATAAAGTGAACCACCACCAACAGTGCTGCCAAGTGAGCAGGCGGGGGCGTGGCAGGTCTCCCAGTTGTAGATACCATGCCGTCCTTCAGTGTCCTTCAAGGGTTTCCAGTCCTTCACTTTAGCATAAGGAGTTTGGGGGTCTGGGCCCTTGAACAGTCAGGGTCTTCCCCAGCTGGGTTCTCCCCCAAGGTGAAGACTCCTGTTGTTCTCATGTCTTCTTGGTGTGGGTAAGGGAGCACGGGCCTGCCCTCTCTCGTCCAGGGCCCAATGGTGGGCAGCTACGCGCTGCATCTTGAGGTTCTAGTCAGCACCCTTGCCCCTCCAGACCACTTCCTATCCAAGTCTTGACCCTACACTACTTAGTATTTTTATTAATGACCTGGGGAAAAAAATGATCACAGATGAATTTTTAAGATGACACAAAAATTAAGGGAGTGGTAAATGATGAAGAGGACAGGCCACTGATACAGCATGAGCTGCATCGCTTGGTAAGCTGGGTGCAATCAAACAATATGTGTTTTAATATGGCTAAATGTAAATGTATCGGTCTAGGAACAAAGAACGCAGGCCAGACTTATGGGGGGCAAGGGGCAGACTCCATCCTAGGAAGCAGTGATACTAAAAAAGATTTGGGGGTTGTGTTGGTTAATTAGTTGAACATGTGCTTCCAGTGTGACACTGTGACAAAAAAGGCTAATGTGATCCTTGAATGCATAAACAAGGGAATTTCAAGTAGGAGTGGAGAGGTTATTTCACAGCTGTATTTTGCTCTGATACAGCTGCTGCAGGAATATTGTGTTCCATACTGACGTCCACAATTCAAGAAAGGTGTTAACAAATTGGAGAGGGTTCAAAGAAAAGCTATGGAAATTATTAAAAGATTAGAAAACCTGCCTTATAGTGATAGACTGAAAGAGATCAATCTATTTAGCTTAATAAAGAGAAGATTAAAGGGGGACTTGATCACAGGCTATAAGTACCTACATGGGGAACACAGATTTAATAAAGGTCTCTTCAGTCTAACAGAGATAGGTAGAACACAATCCAATGGCTTGGAGTTGGAGCTAGATACATTCACACTGAAAATAAAATATAAATTTTTAACAGTGAAGGGAATTAGAACAGTTTACCGAAGGTTGTGGTGGATTCTCCATCACTGGCAATTTTTAAATCAAGATTGGCTGTTTTTCTAAAAGATCTGCTCTAGGAATTATTTTGGGGGAAATTCTCTGGCCTGTGCTATACAGAAGGTCATAGAGTCATAGTGTCTAAGGGCAGAATTGACCATCAGATCATTTAGTCTGACCTCGGTGTAACACAGACCACCAGCACCCACACACTAAACCCAATAGCCAAAATTAGATCAAAGTGTTATAGTCCTAAAGAGACTTGACTATTATATGCCACAGACAGAGAATAGGAAGAATCAAGGTGCACCGGTGCCTGAGGACCCCACAAATGGCAGGGAAATAATTAAGTGAGATACACCCAGATAATCCTCCCATGTGACCTACATGCTGCAGAGGAAGGCAAAAAACCCCAAGGTCACTGTCAATCTGACCTGGAGAAAAATTCCTTTCTGACCTTACATATGGTGATCAGTTAGACCCTGAGCATGTGGACAAGAACCAGCCAGCCAAGCCTGTGAGACAGAATACCTCATCCCAGCTCACCCAATGTCCCATCTCCAGCCATGCTGGAGGATGCTTCAGAGGAAGGGGCTACAAAAACCCTCCCATAATACATTGGGGGAAAAATGCCTTCTTGACCCCTGCAAGTGGATTGCTTGATGAGCTGGATGCATGCAAGCAACATGTGTTTTAATACAGCCATCTGTAAATGTATACATCTAGGAACAAAGAATGTAGGCCATACTTACAGGGTGGGGGACTCTATCCTGGGAAGCAGTGAGTCTGAAAAAGATTTAGGGGTCATGATGGCAGCTGAACATGAGCTTCCAGGGCAACACTATGGCCAAAAAGGCTTGATCCTTGTATATTAAGTAGGTGTAGAGTTTGTGTTTCCTTTTTATTTTATAGCCCATAGTTTGTGTTCCATTGCTTACATTAAATTATAGTTAATATTCAATCCCAGTGCCACAATAGGAGATATCCATTCTATTTGAGCATCAGACATTATGACTATGTAGGTGGTAATTTGATTTGAGTATCATATATAAAGTTAACCATTTTTCACCAAGAATACAATTTTTGTTCAGAAACAGTGGCATGCTTCCATATTATACCTCTTATTTCCAATGGCAAGATACCACTTATTCCATCTCTTATAATGTCTTTTACCACATCATTAGTCCATGTTTGTGCTTGTATAGAAGCTAATGCCATAGATACATTGCTTTGTAATACCTCTACTGTGTGTACTATGGTTAAGTGATCTGCTTCTCGTAATTTTTCCCAACCAGGGAGTAAACTCGCTATTAGATGATGATTAGTACTTATCTCATTTAGAGATGTTTTCAGGGGTTTAGACAAAGCTTCCAAGTGATGTCCTACTGCATTTAATTTGTTAGTTAGCACTTCTACAGCAATATTATTTAGTACCCCAAGACTTGTTACTGCTCCTCCTAGAGCTGTACCTACCAAACTCCTTTTTACCTTATTAGGAGGAGCTTTTAGTTAAATTTGGGTTTCCACCCATCTCTTCCACCCATTGAACAAAGGTTCAATGTAGTGGCACATTGTGGTTGTATGGATGAAATGTTCATGGAAGCTAAGTCGACCACTACTTTCTTTAAGGAATCTGTGGGATCTATTAACAACTCTCTTTTCACATCCTCTTTTATTATGTATGGACCAATTTTGCTCTGCTCTAGCTTGGATACCCATAAGATGGTGAAAATATTATTGAAATTATTAGGGCCAATAATTCTCCATCTCCTGCTTCCATTTTTCCTTGTGATATTTAGATTACTTTTACACCAATAGGAAAACAAAACTTGGCTGATATTGCTTTCTCTATACCTATGGTATTGCTCCACTAATTGTTTATACCAAGATACCTGCAGGAAAAACTAATTTCTTGACACAACCTTTTGCGGAGGCACGCAATAAATCATTATTCTACTATACCTGTCTCGTAGATTGACGATATTGAATACAGCGTCACTTATCTTAGAGCCCATCTTAACAATATAGTTTCTCTTTCTTCTTTTAGCCATTTGGGGGCATACCATGCTATGAAAGCACATGAAGGATTTTCCTTTAGAATTTGTATACAATTATGTAATCCTGTATAATTCCATATATAAAACCCCTCCTCCTTTATACCATAAAATAAGTTTATCTTTTCCTGGGCCATTATTTATAATCCTCATGTTTTGCTGTGTTGATGATATATTGATTGCATGTGCCCATGTTTTCCCTTTGTCTGTCCAGATCCACCATCATTTTTGCCCACTCAGAATTAGAGATCTGGTATTTTTTCCTTCATCCCGTGGATTGGGTGTGGTTATCCAACGGGTGTGGTCCCCTTTTATATTAATTACTCTAGTCTGGTGGACTAGGCTCTATTCCTTTTTATTTATGTCTAAAGACAATTTACATATCATTTTGACATTATTTTTCCCTTCTGTTGCCTGGATGCTATTTGTTGGAATATTAATTATAGTAGGAGTACTAGTTATTCTGTCTGGGGATAGTAAAAGGCTATTGGAACATGCAAATACTCCAGATCCATCGACTAGAGTATACTGCCATTTTCTGGTTTTAACTGCGTTTCCCCATATTATACCTTTTCCCTCTTTAGCTATCCACTCGCATCCTGTTGGCCCTGGTGAGGGTAGATTATGAGAATTCAAAGTTCCCCAACTACTAGAATGGGTAAATGCAATGAAATACCTGTGAGAATTTTCTGTAACAAGTGACTTGCCTAATTTGGTTTGCACCATAAAGCTTATATCCCTTACAGGTCCCACTGTAACTTCAACCATCCTATCCTTTTCATTTCTAGGAAAGAGATAGCTTACATTCCTGTTAGCAATGGAAGTTTGGTTGGATTTCGTCCACTGGATCTTTATTATTGTCCTCACAGCATCCAAATTCACACCACCATAGCAAAATCCAATCACTAATACCCAGAAGAGTCAAGATAAATAGAACTACATCTTCCATCATCCGGCCTTTTATTTCTGGAAAACAAAACAATATGAAACCCCTTTTCTCCCTGCAGAATATTTCTTTAAAATAACTTTATTGAACTAAATATATCTATTAATAAATTTTGTTAAACATTATTTAACTAAACTTTATTCAATATATGAACAATTTTTATTAAATATTACTGAATATATTAACTTTTTTATTAAATAATATTTTAACTATATTAACTAACAATTTGTATGTATATACATTAACTTATTTTAATTAATTGCCCATAAGACTTCATTTACAAGGTCAATCACACATTTTAATAACCCAATCATATCCATCCCTATAATCCCATATCCATTTTGTCCTACTTCCATAACCGCAAATCTTATTCCTTTTATCGTCTGCTTCCAATATGTGCAGTGAGGGAGATACTATAGGGGATAGGATTTTTGGTTCCATGTACCCCCCAACGTCAATCGTGTCCAATGTTAAATATGCAAGTAATTCTTCGGGACTGTCTTGGCATTGAATGTGTTGCTGCTGTGTCTATACAACACATTTGATTGATGGTCCCTCTGTCCATACTGGGTAACTTATCTTGACAATAAAAATGAGAGTCCTGTAGCACTTTAAAGACTAACAAATTTAATTTCTGCAGGCATCAGCTTTCGTGGGATCCAGCCCACTTTGTCATGGGGTTGCAGCCCACGAAATCTTATGCCTGCAGAAATTAAATGTGATACTTTTGAAAGTGCTACAGGACTGTTGTTGTTTTTGCTGTAGACAGACTAACACGGCTACACCTCTGCAACTTATCTTGACAATGGGCTTTTTTGCATTTCCTTAAAGATTAGCATTTTTATTAATGGGTATTGGTCCTCTCTATTATATTAAAATACTCTTCCACATCCTGAGCTTTCTCCCTATCAAACAAAATAAAAGATAATTAAAGTTACTGATAGCAAAATAACAATTTTAATTTTCTTTTATAAATTCCCCTTTTTATCAGCTAGCTGGCTAGGTTTGCAGTGGCCCCAACGTCCCCTCTGTGGCTCCTTTCCACTTAACCTAGTTTGTTGAAATGCTTCCCTATTAAATACTACATATATTATATATTTCCTCTATACATTTTTAAAATATATTCTATTAGATCAGTGTGGTCTTTTAGCACTACTGGGGAGATACGAGGCATTCGGTCTTCTTATACTTGATCTTCAGAATGTGGGGGAGCCATAGATATACTTCTTTCATGTAGGGCTACCCTTCGAAGCAATTCTGTGGTAGATAACCCATTACTCTGATCTTTAGGCTCATATTATAACAATTTTTTTCCAAAGCCAGACCCTAGATGGTTCAGGAACTTTCTTTTGTTTCTTATTGATATTGTTACTTTTACTTTACCTTTATTTTTGTTGGCCCCTTTTTCCTGTGTGCCATCACTGGAAAAGATGATCACTGATACCTTTTTAAGCTTTTTCCTTGCGGGGGTGGGGGGTTCTTTTTGTATTTTACCTACAACTTATCCTACGTTGTTTAAAGCAGCATTTCAATTGTTAAACATTACTGCTGTTTTTATTGAAGCTAATGTTTTTTTCAGATTGTGTTATGCTACGCACTACAGTACCTGCTTGACTGAATTCAGAATTTTCATGTACTAATTTCCAAGTCGTACATGACTGTTTTTTTCTTTATTCATTGTTCCTTTTTAGGAAAACATATTACGGAGTCGGAATCCCCACCTGAAAAGAAAGATTTTCTCTCTTCCTTTCAGGCTACTAGTATTGCTTTCATTGGAAAGTTTAGCCTTGGTCTCCTCCTTTAACTTTGTGAGCACAACCCCCCTCAATGCTCACCATAGCACCGCCTTCCTGTGACGCAATGTTAACTGCCCGCATAGCCTGCAGCTCTTTCTGCAGGCAAGCCACTTTCTGTTGGCAATATGCATGGTTAGTTATATTCTGCTGGTTCTGTGAATTTACAACCACATCTACTGCTACCTGTGTGGTGGCTTCTCTTCAGTAGCAATCTTACTTTCTTAATATTTTAAGCCCTTGTTTATCACAAGTGTGTTGCAGCTTTCCCGTTTGCAACTCATCCCTTAAAGCTGTGAATTCTGTCTCAAGCTGAGCCTTCTCCTCAAGACAAAAATCTCAGTTGCTGCTGAAGCAGTTGTTGAACCTGGTTTGAGGAATCCTCTAATCCTTTTGATTCCTCTAACCTACACATACAGAGGTTATATAGTTTTTTTTGTCAACATGGTTGAGATATTTGTTCTTGTTGTCCCAGGCATATCAGATATCTGACCCAACCAACTGGCTGTTGTACTCCTATTTAGGGGACTTCTGGACTTGCCCAATGCCCCAATTTGTTTCATGGCAGAAGGTCTCTGAGAGAGCTCCTCAGGGTTATCCCTTTTGTCGTACCAACCGGAGGAATTCTAATCCCAAGGACTGGTCCTTTCCTCTTTATTGCACCATTTAGGGATTTTACCTTCCCCGTTTTTCTCTTCTGGCATCTTTACTGCCATTACTCTTCCTTTTTTTACTTGCAGCTCTTTTTCTGGAGCACATTTTTGGCACTGAAAAGCCTGTGGCTAACTTTCTTTCTCTATTTTTGTGAGCACTGCCTTCACTACAGCTTTAATATTTAATACCATTTAATACTTTTTGTTTCTACTCTGTCACTTTCTACCTTAACATGCCCCACTCCATCTATGTCTTACTGGCCTCTTTCTGCACGGCCATAATCTGAGCATTCTGAATTAACATAGGTGCTTTCAACATATTAGCCTCTGCTTTTATGCTGACCAGTTCCTCCTTTGAGGCAGCCTTCTGCAGAGTCTGCGCCAGCACAGGGGCTCTCAGAATTTCAGGCTCTACTTTTAAATTAGCTAATTCTTTTCCCCTTACTAACTCATCATTTTTGTATCTGTGCCCTGAGATTATTTACTAATTCTTTTTCTGATCCCTGTTCCTGTATTCTTCTCAGGCTGTTCACTTCTTTATCCAAAGTACTTGCTGATAACTATAAATCTTGTAAAGTAGCTCAATTCTTCTCCTTTTTGCTGCGTTTTCCTGAGAGAATTCCTTTTCTCTTAGGTTGAACCCATTGCTCACACAACCGTTGATAGGCAGCAGGCCCAGTAAACGCACCTTCTTTCCAGAGGCCGTTTCCTTTTCTTTTAATAAACTCTTCTAATCCATTACCTAACTTTTTTCAAGTGCTGTTGTGACTTAGTTTCCCTTTTGCTGTCATATTAGATCTTTACTTTAATTCCTTAGTTATGCAGAATTTTAGGCTTTAACCGTGAACCTTTTACCCTTTTATTTTAGTGAACTACACTTACCATGATCCTGACTGTAACTATTTACTGGGGCATGACGGCCCAAACTAATAAATAGCTTGGCCATATCTATTCACTAGGACATGACGACCCCTGCATTTGAGTATGACTGTCCAAACTAATGAACAGTCCAACCCTGATCATTCATGGGCGTGTGACAACCCCCTGCACCCACATCTGATGGCCTGAGCTAATGAATGACCTGATCACCAACTCTTTTTAAAGTTCTACCTTTAATGCACTATTGACTTCTTCTGACAATATTTAGTGCAAGTTTTGATCTAGAATCCATAAAATTTTGCAAGTTGGTATCAATCGTCATCCAATCCACTAAGTGGCACTATATCTTCCTTAAAGTCTCAAATAGCGCAGTGGGCCCACCCAGGGATGTCATGTTTGTTATCCCAAAATTAGGCTCCAGGCACCCTCGCACTGACTTGTTTATGCCTGTAACTGGTCTACCAATTTGTGTAGTTTCGGTGTAACAGGAGGTGGGCCGCCCTACTGGAATTGCCAGGGTTTTACCAGGGGAGTTTCCCAAAAGTCAGAGCCTCAGTGTCCACTCCTCCCAGGGACTTTGGGAGCTTAGGCAATGGGAATACAGGAGCTGGAACACATACCTTTCCTGTGTTCAATACCAAACCGTGAGAATATCTTTGAAACATTGCACTTGGATCTTCCTCTCCTCCCACCATTTTTATTGGAGCTGTGGAGAAGAACTATGTTAACTTGAAATTGTGTGATATGAGAGGGTGTTATAGGTTAACTGTTAAGTTAAACTGGATGATGAAGTATGTTATGTTATGAAGAACATGTGCCATTGGGTGCCCAGAGACGCAGAGGCTGTTGCTTTTTTTTGGGGGGGGGGGGGGGGGAGTGGGGGAGGGAAGAGAAGGGGAAAGAGGTTGAATGTGAAGGTTGTTGGGTGTCTCCGAAAGTCACAGGGAGCAAAATTGCAGAGCGGGTCCAGGAGCTAGATTGTGATCAGGAAGAGAAGCACGGCTGGGCTGTTATCTGATTAGTTTCACCTCCTGCACTAAAATGCTATTGTTATGTATGCTGTGTTTATTGGGATTAGTGGCTTTTCAAACCCAGGAGTCGGAGGCGTAGTCAATCAGCAGGTTTTGAAGAGATCTGCAAGACCCTTGAAATAGTTAAAACAGCCAGAATCACCCACTATTCACAGGGAACAGTTCAGAGAGGAAGTGTAGAGCAGTAGTGACCCAGAAAGACTGGTGTTGAACAAAGTATGTATCCAGGAGGGGCAAGTTGTGGCAGAAGCTCTGAAATTTCTCAGTTGAAGCCTGCAAATCTTCTCTGATGCCTTCAGAGCCACTTCTTCCATCAGAGCTTCTTCTGCTGGTATTTGGAAAGAGTGATCAGTTGGCTGACAGCTCACCTACTGGTTAGGGGTGGATGACACAATGGTAGCAACTCCGGAGTCCTGTCTACACTACAGCTTTCACTGTTGCTTCTACCAACAGAGCTACACAAATGATGAATTCCAGGTCCTCATTTTCCAACTGTACACGGGGCCTGTGTGCTGTATGCTCCTTAGCCCATCTGGAGCTGCAGGGAAGCAGACATCCAGTCACAACACACAGGACCATCCATAGTGGAAATTGAAGCCTAAACTCTGGCTTTGGTTTGCTGGCTGAGCGAGCTCAAAACTACAGGGTATCGTGACATGTACATGAGAACAGTAGGATGGCTGCTCCCGAGTGTGAGTAATTCTCCCAGGCACTCGGTGTGGATGCAAAGATGCTGGGCCTGCATCAGTTCTGACTCCCCCAGTTCTTCCCCCTGTAACAGCTTGGGGTGAGTTCCGCTGAGTGTTGCCTCCCCAGAAATCAAATGAAGCACTTGTGTGGGGACGCCCAGTGTTCTTCACTTACCAGTGTAAATGCTGTAATGGCGTAACTACCTCTGTGAAATGTTGGGCTACTTATTCCCATGGTGCACTGCTGGCTGGGCTGCCCTAAGAAAACAGAGTGGCAGAGGGCTGCAGATGGAGATACGGGCTGTCCGTGGATCACAAATGTTACCAAGTGTCCTGATGCACCCCTTAGCTTTTCCCATGAGTGCTAGACTCCTGCCGCCGCCGCCACCACGCAGGTCCCACTTTCCACCCCTTCCATCCTGGTCTCAGGCAGAAACTAAAACCACCTAGGGAGACTGATAAAACGTCGTTACAGTGAGCAGGGGCTCGACAGGGCGAGAAGCAAGAGGGACAACAGCGAATGGCAATGGGCAGCTACACAAGGGCCAGATCAATAGTGTGTGTTTAACTGAGTCAAATGAACAGGGAAAGAGAGTTCATTAAGTCTGCAGAGCAGTGATTGATTGACAAGGAGTGCTGTTCTGGGCATTACAATCAAGTCAGCAGGCAATAAATAAAAAACACCAGCAATTCAGAAGGACAACCAATGAGCTAGGGAAGATCAGAAGATTTAAAACTAAGTCCTCAATCTCGCAGTGAGCTACGCATGGGGATCCCAGTAGCCATGCAGCTCTCCAAAGGAGTCTGACCACGAGCTCAGTGCAGGATCAAAATCTCACACAAATAAAAGTGAATCGGTGGCTGTGCTGATGGGCAGCTGAGGCCCCGAGCAGCCGCATGGCCTGGACAAAGCAACGGAATAGAAAGGCAATGCAGTAAACGGAGAGAGAGTTATCAGGGCAGGAGCAGAAAATCAGGGGGCAATGAGTAAGTACACAGGAGCACACAGAGAACGTAAATGCTTAGGCTGACGTAAGAGTCAGCAGGAGGCGCCAGTTGGGAAAGCAGGAGGCAGGGAGTCAATGGGGCAGACTTAGGCCCAGAGGGCTCTGAAGGTCTGGTGTGGCTGGGTGTCCCCGACTAGGGCGGAGCATACTAGATAATGGCTGTGCAGGGCCATCGAGGCAGAACTGGTTGGCAGCGGGGCAAGGGAGAGAGTTGGCCCAATGCCTTCCCCTGAAGGCGCTGTTCCTGGTACCCCTGGGACTGGGGCCTGCCCGCCGCCCCAGGTCTGCTTTCACTGCAGAATTCATTGGAGCGATCCGCACTCCCAGTGACTCCTCTGGAGTCAGCCGAGCTTGGCTCAGAACAGCCATGCTGCTGTGCCCACACTCCCTCGACTGCGGCACCACGGCTCCGTGGCGCACATCTCACGGCTCTTGGCGCTGCACTCAGCTGTGCTGCTCCATGGATCCTTCTCCCGTGAGCAGTGGGAGAACGCGTCAGTCCTTTCTGGGCACACCAGGGGAATCGTGGGAAGGCACTGGAGGACGAGTGACGCACAAGTGGCATAACTCTGGCGCCACGCTACAGAGGGGTTGTGTTATCAGCTGATGAGTTGTGCTCCTGTTTTAGCCTATCCTCCTCCTCGGGCTGGCCAGCTTGGGTTCACAGCACCACTGCACCCCATTTACAGGTACTGTTTGCGGACGGGACTCAAGTGAGGGACAACACTTGAGTTATAACAAGTGAATTTTGCAGAGAAGACAAGCCCCCGGAGCGGCCCTCTCCTCTCTAGCTCAAGCTGGAAGGAGCAAGTCACTGCTGGGGCGGTTCCAGAATCGGGACATCTCAGAAGACTATGGTGAAGCCCCAATTGACACCCCCCCGGTGTCCATGAGGGGGTGGTTCTGTTAGTAGGACAGGAAGTTTCTCTCAGGACACCATTTCCATTCCTCTGCTTCACATTATTCTACACACACAACCTGAGCAGAGCAATTGGCCGGGAGGGTCTCACTTGTCCATGGCTGCCGCTCGGGCGTGGATTCTCAGGTGACGGGCCAGAGAGGATTTGTTGCTGAAGCTCTTCCCACACTCAGTGCAGGGGAAGGGCCGTTCCCCTGTGTGGGAGCGCTCGTGAATGGCGAGGTACGCCAGGTACTTGAAGCTCTTCCCACACTCGGTGCAAGGGTAGGGCTTCTCCTGCGTGTGAGTCCTCTGGTGCATCGTCAGGTTGGAGAGCTGGCTGAAGCGCTTCCCGCACTCGGCGCAGGGGTAGGGCCGCTCCCCCGTGTGGGAGCGCTGGTGCTTGTTGAGGTCCGAGGGATTGGTGAAGGTTTTCCCACACTCATCGCAGGAGTAGGGTCTCTCCCCTGTGTGCAGTCTCTGGTGTGTAATGAGCGTGGAGAGGTGCCCAAAGTTCTTTCCACACTCGGCACAGAAATAGGGTTTCTCTCCCGTGTGGGTTCTCTGGTGGGTTTTGAGATGGGTCAGTCTGTTGAAGCTTTTCCCACATTCGGGACAGGGATAGGGTCTGTCCTTCTCATGGATTCTCCCATGGGTTGTGAGCGCCTGCTTCTCCCAGAACCTTTCCCCACAATCTCGACACTTATGGGGCTTCTCTGTCCTGTGAATGCTGCTCTGATGGTGAACGTCCCCCGTGGTCCGAGGTCTCCCCTGTGCAGTGGGCTGGGTTAATCTCCTGAATGCATTCTCACATTCTGCTGAGGGATCTGGCTTGTTCCCTGCTGGCCTCGTCTTCTGCCTCTTGCAGGCTCCTCTCTGCTCAGGTCTCTGGTTAATGCTCTCTCCTGAATCCCGTTGTGATACGTTGTGGAGCTGCAGGTTTTCAGGTCCTTTGTCGCGAGGCTTCTCCTCAGCTCTGCTCAGGATCCCAGCACTTGCTGGGTGGAAGAGAGAATCCAGAGATTACTTCATCTCTCATACTTCCCACAGTTGGAGTGGGTGAAGCACTTCACATCCCTCCATTGGAGAGACCTCTAAGAAGAGCCCCACAATCAGCCATGCAGAAATAGGAGGCTGTTATGGGGCACAACCAGGAAGCCCCGCATCACTTTCTCCTTCCTCTTTCCCAAGGGCCCACGATAGCTTTTTCTCACCTAACAACATTTCCCTTTCTCTCTACTCCAGCCCCTCAATTCCCCTCCAAGCTCTCTCTCTCTCTCTCCCCCCGCCCCTCTCTCTCCCACGTTCCTTTTGGGTCTCCCTGATAACATCCTGGAGCTTCCACTCTATCAGGCTCTTCCTGTGGTGATTCTCCTTGTTCTCACTCAGCTGGCCAGAAAAGGGAGAAAATAAACTGCACCTCTCTGCTGAGGGTCTGACCCTCCCCCCACAAAATCACTCCCCAGAAGAGAGGCAGGGTCCATCCTGTCTCAATCTCCCAGTTGAGCGCTCAGTCTATGGATGGGGTGAGGGAAGGGACTTCCACCAGGAACTGGCCAGGACGCTTGGGAAGCCCTGAATGACATGGACTTTGAGGAGACTGCTCCTGCTGGGTAACGCCATTGAATAGGACACACACAAGGAGGGGTCACTGCTGCTGGCTATGGTGTCATCCTGCTCCTATGGTCCCATCCCCACTGCCTGGGCCACCTGTCACCTACGAGACACCTGCTGACCACCCAGTCCCATACATAGCTCCCCATATTCCCCAGGCAGCAATCCTGCTGGGGAAACCTCATGGCCTGAGCCAGCCACCCCCTGTTCTCCCCACAGACTTCAGCCCGAGGGACTCCCTTCCGCATTATCTCCTCAGTGCCCTGGGGAAACCCGCCCCATAACAAGCTGATTACCAATTTCTCGTCCAATTCGGGGCTCCTTTCCAGGGGCACAGGGCAGCTCGCACTTCCTCAGTGCTGCCTCCTCCCGGGATATCCAGATGGGATGGGGCTGCGGAGGTCCCAGCTGAGTGCTCTGAGATTCCCATAATGCTTCAGGGGCGTCCATCTCTTCTGGGGTCACATCCTCAACCTTCACACGCACTGTGACCTGGGAACAAATCACACGGGTCACTGTGCAAGCAGGGGAGGAGAGTCACAAGGAGAATCGTACCTGAAAAGCGCCCATGGTAAAGGGCTCTCTTTCCTCAAGCATAAGTTGCCACTTGGCCTGTAGAGCCTGTACCTAATGGGAGAGGTAACAGCAAGGGGAAACTGAGCCTGGGAGAAGCTTTGGCCTCATGGAGGGGCAGACTTTCCCTGAAGCCACCCAGCACCTCTGGGATGAGCTGAAGAGAAGAAGCCATGCCATGTCACGCAGGATCCTTCGGTAATAATGTCACTTGTACCTGCAGCTACCACCCCGCCTACATCCTTCGAGGTGAAGCAGCCCAGGAGACGCCCCTACCCCACGGACATCATGGCTGCATGTGACACAGCGAGGGTGCTCAGGGCTGGGATCCCAGGATCAGGCCATCTGGCATTGCCTCCTAACAGCACATGCTGGATTCACACTGAGCCCCAGTCTGTTAATGGGGTTCCCTCTCAGATCAGATGTTGGAGACGTCACTGCACTCTCCCAGCAGCTGCAGGTACTGGTGATACTTCAGGGACATCCATCTCTTCAAAGAATAGTGAAATTATTGCTGAAGGGTCCTGCTTGACCATGCATAAGGGAGCCAGTGACATTTAGACCCAGAGAAAACAGCAGGGCATGAAGAGCACAGCGTTACAGAGCAGGAAGCTGTGGAAATCCCTGTGGATGGGCGCCCGCTGAGCCCTCAGCCCCCAGACTGCCCAAACAGCCCAGTGCTGAGAGCAGGATTACACAGAACAAGCCCCACTCACGTCCTGCTTTGAGAATTGCCTGTGCCACCCAGCACCCAAACCTGCCCCATCAAATTCCCTGCAGAGCCCAAAGGAGGCAGCCCTGTGGACATTTCCTTGCACCTGCTCTCACCTGCTGCTCCCATATCCCAGCCTCTCGCTGTCCTACCTGGAAATCCTCTGCCAGGGACACGGCCTGGGCGCAGGTCTCTGGGCAATGTTCAGAAACCCAGCTCTGGATTTCCTCCGGCAGGATGGTCAGGAACTGCTCCAGGATCAGGAGCTCCATGATCTGCTCCTTGGTGCGGATCTCTGGCTTCAACCAACGATGGGAGAGTTCCCAGAGTCGGCAGAAAACTGCCCGGGGCCCCTCAGCCTCCTGGTAGCGGAACTGCCGGAAGCGCTGGCGCTGCGTCTCTGTGCCGACGTCGCACCTTCGCAGGAGGGCGGCCTTCACCTTCCCGTAGTCTCCAGCATCTCTGGCATCTAGGCCACTAACGGCTTGCCGGGCTTTTCCACTGAGGGCTGGCACAAGGCGGGTCACCCACTCTCCTCTGGGCCACAGGCAGGCTTCAGCCACTCGCTCAAAGGAAGCCAGATAGGCCTCAATATCCTCCTCTGGTGTCAGCTCCAGCAGTGGCGGGTTTTTGGATGCAGGGACGGATGCAGACTCAACCTCGGCAGGCGTCCGTAAGCTCTGTAGCTCTTCCTGAAGCTGATCTTCCCAAGACTGGGGCTTCCTGTCACGCTGCTCCGTCCTCAGCTGTCGCCATCCTGTCCGGGACCATCGAGAACTTACTGAGTTGGGTGGCCCCGCCACTGGCTCCTTCTTGTCTCTCTCCAGCTCATCCCCTGCTTTTGGGCCCCTTGGATCTGCCATTTCCATCTTCTCCTCTCGCGACGCCTGGAGGTGGAGACCCAGAAGATGCCGGCCACGTTGTTCTACAGCCGTGGTCCGTCTTTGGGGACCAGCGTATCCCAGCTGGGGCCTGCGTCCTAGTTCTCCAACCTGCGTCTCTCCCTTGGTCCTGCAGCAAACCAGTTAATCAGGATGTTACTGTGTGATGGGAGAGTCAGAACCACAGTAAAGAGGGGGGGAAGGAGAGAGGCAGCCATGAGTCACCCTGACCCATAACCCCAGCTCCCTGCTCCTCAACGCAGACAGACCCCTCCCCCCCTGCCCCCCACATAACCCCAGCTCCCATCCCCCCGGTGCAGACAGCCCCTCCCCCCACTGCCCCCCACATAACCCCAGCTCCCATCCCCCCGGTGCAGACAGCCCCTCCCCCCACTGCCCCCCACATAACCCCAGCTCCCATCCCTCCGGTGCAGACAGACCCCTCCCCCCACTGCCCCCCACATAACCCCAGCTTTTATCCCCCCAGTGCAGACAGACCCCTCCCCCCACCCCCCCACATAACCCCAGCTTCTATCCCCCCAGTGCAGACAGACCCCTCCCCCCCACTGCCCCCCACATAACCCCAGCTTCTATCCCCCCAGTGCAGACAGACCCCTCCCTCCCCCCACTGCCCCCACATAACCCCAGCTCCCTCCCTCCCAGCCCCCTCCCAGCTCCCTCCCGCTCTCACCTCGCCGCCCCGCCCGGACGCAGGGGGAGGCCGGCGCCGCTTCCCCGCACAAAGAGCTTCCGCTCCCTCCGGCCGGCGCAGGGTTAATCCCTCCGCGCGGGGATTGGCCGCGATGGCTGTCAGTCAGAGCCTAGCTCCCGCCCCCTTTCCTTGCTGCGCTGATGCTGGGCCGGGCCCGGGGCCGGGAGGTGGCGGCCCCGCTCCACGGGGATGGGCGCCCGGCCCGCTGGGAGCTCCGTCTGTGGGCCCGGCGGGGGAGGGGCACGGGCATGGCCCGAGGCGGGGGCCAATTCCCAGCAACTCCCTCGGCTCCAACCGGGGTGAAAGTGGGGGGTCTCACTGCCCCCCTGCTGGGGGGCGGGGGGGTCTCTGTGTTGGGGGGCAGGGATCTGGGGGTTAGGGGTGATGTGCAGTGGGGCAGGGAGCAGCCAGGGCTGGAGGTGATGGGCAGGGAGGGTCCTGTATGGGATGGGCAGGGGGTGGCTGTGCACACGCTAACCCCTGTCCCTTAACTGGGGAGGGCCTGGCCCCACCTGGGCGGTTATCACAGATTGCCCTTTGCCACGGTCGTATTGAAGCGGGAGCCAAGGTCGCATGTTCAGAGCCTGTGTTTCGAAGCGCTCTGAAGTCCACACATGCGCACAGATTACCAAGAAAAAGGGTTTTGCTTTCGCAGGGCCCAGGGTTGGATTTTTGGCGCAAATTTCGGGTCACTTGGTCGCGGGTGCCAGACACAGCACCTGGAGTACAGGGAGCGTCCACACACTTTGCTTGCTTTCATAATGTGCTCGGCCCACCCCTGTGGCTGGATCCATGCCCCTGCATGGCCCCCCGCCAACTGGTGCTCACCCAGTTGGGTTTGACCCCCACTAGTGACCAATCTGGGCCAGGGAAACAATATTTCAGCCGTTCTCAGAGGTTGTGTGTGACTCTATAAATAGACACCCGTGCCGGAGAAAGTGATCTGTGCATGCACTGTGGGACTGGCGCACCAGGAGCCTGGGCGCTGAAAACTCTGGTCACCAACTTTGTGGACAAGCTCAATCCCTGTTATGGTGACGAGGTGTCTTACGGAGCTGGATGAGAGTCCGTGAACCACGGCAATGCCCGAGGAGTGTGCGTTCAAGTCTTGTGCTCAGCTGGTTTAGAGAATGGTTGATGGGCACACTGCCACCCTCTGCCTGTGTTCTTCTCCAAGGGGCTACTCTTGGAAGTTGTTCCTCGGGTACAACTGCAAACACACACCCACACGGTATAATTTTTTAATGAGGCTAATGGTCATCGGAGACATTTTGTAGCTATCTGGACCAGACAGCTGCCATTCTTACTCCCACTGAGTAGGACCTTGTAGAGAAGCATTAGGGCCTGTTATCCTAAGTGCTCCAAAATCCACGTATGTAGGGAGACTGTCTGAAAAACATCCCCTCTGAGCAAGGCCCCAACCTGTCCTCGTCAGAGATAACAGGCCTGTATTGTTCCTGAGCGTTGGTGGACAGCAGGGAATACGCACAAGGGTAACCCCAAGGGGTGGGGTTCTGCTAGGCACTGAGAACGTGCAAGGGGGTGAAACACTCCTTTATTTCCCTCTCTGTCAGCCCCTGTGGTGTAGTGGGGCCGATCCAGGACACAGTTGTAGCCAGTTGTCAGAGCTCTCCATGAGATAGAGGGTGGGAGGTCGCTCGTTTCCTGATTGTGCATCCAGTGGCAGCTGTTCTAGCTGCTTTAAAACTCTACAGCCATTCCAAAAATTCTGTCATGGATTGTGAGATTTCGAGTTCAGGGACCCGTGGGATCATTTACGCGGCTCTCTGCGTGGCACAGCCAGGAAAACAGGGATCTCCCATCCTCTAGCTGCACCTGCACCCTCCTCAACTGGCAGGGTGAGCTCTGACAACCAGGGGGAATTCACTAAGCAAACGGGTGGGGGCCAGACTGGGATTAGAAATATCTTGGAAATGTTAGACTTAGTAGTGACCGACTTACATTCTTTCTCCTCTTCCTCCACTTCCACTGGAATCCCTCCACCCCAATTCCTCATCTGAAGTTTCTGATCCCTTCTACTCCTTATGCAGAGCCTCTTCCCTCTTCTTGTGGCAAATCACAGTGTTTGGAAAGGGACATCCAGCCATCCTGCCCTGACACTTCAGAGCTGCTTTCCTAGTCATCCTTGTTTTCAGCACCAACCCCCCACCCGAAACTATGAGATCTCCTTGGGACGAGCTGCCTAGCAGCAAACCCTAACGAGCAGAGGAGATGACACAGCGGTAACGGCCCTATAATCCTGTGTCTTCACCACAGCTTGCACTGCTGCTACTGCCAGTGGAGCTGTCCTAAAGGCAAATTACAGGTTCTTGTTTTCCTACTGTACCCAAGGACTGAGTGGAGCGTGCTCCTGAACCCCCCGGGGCTGCAGGAAAACAGGCATCCAGTCACAGCGCACAAGACTTGCTAATTGTTGTGGAAGCTGAAGTTTCAAGTCTGGTTTTGCTTTGCTGGCTCAGGGAGACCAGTGCTACAGGGTGCATGATCTCCTCATGGGAACAGCAGGACACCTGCTCCAGAGCGGCAACTGCTCTTCCAGACACTCAGTATGGATGCAAACACACTGGCCTAATGGATTGGGCCTGCACCAATTTTGGCTACCCTGGTTCTTATCCCTGTAACATCTTGGGGTGAGTTCTTCTGAGTGCCGTCTCCCCAAAAATCAAATGAAGTGCTGTTGTGCATAGGGACAGGCAGTCTTCCATGATCAGTGGAAATTCTGCAATAGTATTACTGCCCCTTTCTCCTCCCACGTACTGCTAGCTGGGTGCACGGAAGGAGCCAGGGTATTGTTTTAGTGTAACTGTTTATTCAGAAACTGTACACAAGTCCTGTTTCCTTGGAGAGCGATCGGAACAAGGTGGCTGAGGCAGCTCCCTTCTGTAGAACCCTCAGGTAAGGCCCCCCAGTCCTGTCCCACGAAGCAGCTACTCTGCACCTTTGCTACTCTCTAGAGCGCAGAGCCAGCTCTCTGCAAAGTGCTCAACACACAGCACCTTGTCCCAGCCCAGCTCCTGTGGGCATCTCCTAGGAAAGCCCTTCAGCACCCCTCCCTTTGGAGCAGGTGGTTTGTCAAGTCAGCCTCCCACCCCATCCCCACCCTTGTAAATCCAGGTGCTTTACAAGTCTCAGCTTCCCCTCCTCTTACACCAAAGGGGAGTGTTGTAGCCCATCCATTTACTTTACTCAGTCTGCCTTCATGACCCCCCTCAGCTCCTTTCAACACAGGAAACAGCATCTACACCCAATCCTAAAAACGCGCTTACATGCACTTGGAACCTATGCTTGCTTGCCTAGCTGGGGTTATTATTTATATTATGGTAATGTCCAGGAGCCCCAGTTGTGCATCAGGCCCCCATTGTGCTAGGTGCTGTACAAAAGATGGTTGCTTCCCCAGAGAGAGCTTAAAGTTCGGCTCCAACCCCCTCGCTGTCCAGTGTGGATGCAGCTAACACATATGGAGCTGAGCTTGATTTTAGAGAATCCCTGCAGGGTTATGAACGCCCTTCATTTCATGCAGCCTGCTCCATATTCTGGACAGCTCAGCGCAGCTCTGCTGAAGAGTGAGAGAAGTTGCCCAGCAGTACAGCCTGACAAATTGGCAGATATCCGCTTTATATCCATGGATATCCACATTCGCAGATGTCTCATTCACTATGTTTGCGGATCGTGGATGGATGCGGATCTAGAGCCCTGCAACTCTGCGGATATTTGCTTTATATCCGCATCTACGGCTGTATTGTTCGCCATGTTTGCAGATTGGATGCGTAGCCAAATTTTGTATTCTCGCAGGGCTCTACCCACCAGCATGATGTTAGCTGGGTTAACCTCTGGTTTGAGTACAGCAGGGAGCATGGTTTTGGGAGAAGCACCCAAAACTTGCACTTGTATGAGAAGATCTCACAGAGGCTGGTGGAGGTGGGGGATCCAGCGAATGGCTGTGCATTGCAAGGTGCACGTTACAAACCTAATGACCATCTACCACAAGGCTAAGACAATTGCCAACCACCTGCCCTTATTACGGAGCTGTCGACTGAGCACCCAACCCTGCCTCGAGCACAGAGCCAACCGTCCTGCATCAGAGGCTTCTGAGCGGGGACCAAGTGGTTTTTGGACCAGAGGAGATGGAGGAGATCCCAGCGGAAGAGGGGGTGGAGTCACAGGAACCGACTGGACTGCTGTGGCACGCTCCTCACACAACTCCAGGAAGGCCTACTTCCTCATGAAGGAGTTCTGGAGCCACTGCTGGTCACCCCAAGTCTGCAAGATGATGTGACCCCACTATGCTGTGCTAGCCAACCTGCCCCAGAAGCACTGGTCTGCATACAGGCAATCCACAGCAACTGCAGCATGCAACAGGTGTCTTCAGTCTGCCAGGAAGCAACTCCCTTCCAAGACCCACTGCTGCCTTCTGTGCGGAAATGCTCTCTGCCATCTTTAGACCCTTTATCTGTACTCTGCAAGGACAGCAAAGCCACAAGCAGGATCAGCTCTTCCAACCGTGCTGAATCCACGGTGTGGCCCCAGCTGGATTGGGCAGAAGCAAGGAGTATGAAGGGCCTGAAGCGCCTTAATTCACAGGCATCCAGACACGCCTACACTCTGCCAGGTGCACATACCCAAAGGGACCAGGCACTGCTGGAGGGTTCAGGCACAGAGACTCCTCAGGAGAATAAAGCAAAGGCTGGCCCTTCTCATCGCCATTGGGGTATGTTTTAGTGCAGCTAACTCAGGTGATTAGCACCTGGATCTGGGCACTCTGGTTAGCCTAGCTGAGGTGTGAACATCCCTTCTGCAACCCCTCCTTGCATTACTGTTTCTACACTTCCCTGTGCGTGTTCGGTCTGGGGGCAGATCCTGTGTTTCTTTGTTTTAAGATGTTGTATGATTCTTTCCCAGTCAATTATGGAAGAACTTGTCTGTCCTTTGGGGGGCATTGTGGGAAGGCCCTGGAGGACTATGAGCATGGAGTTGACTGCCTGGGTCCTCACTGCAAAGTGGGTGGGTTTTAGCCTGAGTTTAATGAGAGCCTCAGCTTTAACCTATACTCCCAGCTGTGTAAATCTGCCTGGGATTAAGGTACTCCGAATCCCGTGTCCAAAGATTTTCTGTGTGGACGGTAAGGGGGTGGGCTAAAAACCAAGAAAGCCCGGGTTAACCATGCAACAAAGATAGATGCACGGTATGTGTGATGGGGCAATTGGAGTTGTGTTTGGGTGCCTGATTTCCCTCAGGCTCTGCAGAATGACGTTCTGTTCCTCCACTTCAAATATTCATGGTGACCGCCTGGAGCAGAGCTCTCAGCTGGGAGAGCCTCACTCATCCACGGCTGCAGCTCTGGTGTGGATTCTCCGGTGACGGGCGAGGGCTGACGTGTTGCTGAAGCTCTTCCCGCACTCGGTGCAGGGGAAGGGCCGTTCCCCTGTGTGGGAGCGCTCGTGAATGGCGAGGTACGCCAGGTACTTGAAGCTCTTCCCGCACTCAACGCAGGGGTAGGGCTTCTCCTGCGTGTGAGTCCTCTGGTGCATCGTCAGGTTGGAGAGCTGGCTGAAGCGCTTCCCGCACTCGGCGCAGGGGTAGGGCCGCTCACCCGTGTGGGAGAGCTGGTGCTTGTTGAGGTCCGAGGGGCTGGTGAAGGTTTTCCCGCACTCAGCACAGGAGAAGGGTCTCTCCCCGGTATGCAGCCTCTGGTGCGTGGTCAATGTGCAAAGGTAGCCAAAGCGTTTCCCACATTCCCCACAGGGGTAGGGCCGCTCGCCTGTGTGGGTTCTCTGGTGTTTTGTCAGCCCTGTCCTGGTGGTGAAAGTCTTGCCGCACTCGGAGCAGGGGAAGGGTCTCTGCCCTGTGTGGGCTCTCTGGTGCCTGATGAGTGTGGAGAGGTGGCCGAAGCGTCTCCCGCATTCGGCGCAGGGGTAGGGCCTCTCCTGCGTGTGAGTCCTATGGTGCATCTTCAGGTTGGAGAGCCGGCTGAAGCGCTTCCCACACTGGGTGCAGGGGTAGGGCCGCTCCCCCGTGTGGGAGCGCTGGTGCTTGGTGAGGTCCGAGGGGCTGGTGAAGGTTTTCCCACACTCATCGCAGGGAAACAAGCCCTCCCCCGTGTGGGTTCTCTGGTGCGTGGCCAGCGTGCAGAGATAGCCAAAGTGTTTTCCACACTCTCCGCACGAGTAGGGTTTCTCGCGCGTGTGGGTTCTCTGGTGGGTTTTGAGGTGTGCTGGACAGCTGAATCTCTTCCCACATTCGGTGCAGGGATAGCGTCTTTCTCGGTCATGGACCTTGCAATGAGTCGCGAGCTCCTGCTTTTCCCTGAAACTCGCCCCACAGTCTTGACATTTCTGAGGTTGCTCATCGTGAAGGTCCCCTGTGGTCTGAGGTTTCCCCTGTCCAAGGAGCTGGGTTAGTCTCCTGAATCCACTTTCACGTTTCCCTGGGGGAACAGGCTCATTTCCCACTGGACTCCTCTTCTGTCTCTTGCAGGCTCCACCCTGCTCAGGTCTGTGGTTCTCTCCTGATCCCCTTTGTGATACGCTATGGGGCAACACGGTTTCAGGCCCTTTGTCACGAGGCTGCTCCTCAGCTCTGCTCAGGATCCTGGCACCTGCTGGGTGGAAGAGAATCCAGAGGTGATTTCATCTCTCGTATTTCCAGCAATGGGAGTGCCTGAGGCAACCGCACATCCCTCCACTGGAGAGACCCCTAGCAGAAGCCCCTCACTGCCTCAGACCTTCTTGCAGAGAAGTCTCCGGCCTCTCTGCAGAGAAGACTGCCATGGTTTGAATTGCCTGCATCGCTCCCCAGCTCTCAGAGAGTGGATAGGGGTTAGGGAGAGCACCTGCTGAGTAACGCCACTGGACAGGACACACACAAGGAGAGTTCACAGCCGCTGGCTAGGGTGCCACCCAGCTCCTACTGTCCCATCCCTACCGCCTGGGCCACGTCACCTAGGAGACACCCGCTGGCCACCTCAACCTCACACGCAGCCTCCCACATTCCCTAGGCAGCAATTCCAAGCCAGCCATTCCCCTGTTCTCCCCCCAGACTCAGCCCGAGGGACTCCCTTCTCCGATTTTCCCTCAGTGCCCCCAGGGAGACCCTTCCTGGGCCCCATAACGAGCTGATTACCCATTTCTCCTCCAACTCGGGGCTCCTTTCCAGGGGCACAGGGCAGCTCGCACTTCCTCAGTGCCGCCTCCTCCGGAGATACCCACGCACGATGGGCCTGCGGGGGCCCCAGCTGAGTGCTCTGAGATTCCCATAATGCTTCGGGGGCGTCCATCTCTTCTGGGGTCACATCTTCAACCTTCACACGCACTGTGACCTGAGAACGAATCACACGGGGTCACCCTGCAGCCAGGGGCTGGGGGAGGAAAGGAGGAAGCAGAGTTAGCTCCGACCAGCCCAGAGACAAATGCAGGAGACAGCGGCCACAATGGAAGGCAGACAGGCCCCTCCCTGCCCCCCAACCGTACCCCCAGCTCCCTGCCCCCCAGCACAGCCAGGCCCCTCCCTGCCGCACAGCTCACCCCCTACCCGTACCCCCAGCTCCCTGCCCCCCAGCACAGCCAGGCCCCTCCCTGCCCCACAGCTCACCCCCTACCTGTACCCCCAGCGCCCTGCCCCCCAGCACAGCCAGGCCCCTCCCTGCCCCACAGCTCGCCCCCCACCCGTAGCCCCAGCTCCCTGCCCCCCAGCACAGCTAGACCGCTCCCTGCCCCCCAGCTCACCCCATCACCTGTAACCCCAGCGCCCTGCCCCCCAGCTCACCCCCCACCCGTACCCCCAGCTCCCTGCCCCCCAGCACAACCAGGCCCCTCCCTGCCCCCCAGCTCACCCCATCACCTGTAACCCCAGCGCCCTGCCCCCCAGCTCCCTGCCCCCCAGCACAGCCAGGCCCCTCGCGGCTCCCTCCCCCCTCACCTCGCCGCCCCGCCCGGACGCAGGGGGAGGCCGGGGCCGGTTCCCCACACAAAGCTTCCGCCCCGGCCGGCGCAGGGTTAATCCCTCCGCGCGGGGATTGGCCGCGATCGCTGTCAGTCAGATCCTGGCCCCGCCCATGCCCCATTTGTGTGTGCTGTGTGGGCGGCCCCGCTCCACGGGGCTGGGCGCCCGGCCCGCTGAGCTCAGTCCCTAGGGCCCGGGGCAGGGGGAACCTGCCACGGCCGCCCTTCATTCCCCACCCGCTCCCTAGGGCTCGGGGCAGAGGGGGCAGGGGCAGGGGGCCCTGCAGCCTTGGCCTGGGGGGGGCTGCGTGGGGAGAGCTGGGGACCCCCCCCTCCCAGGGCCCGGAGTGAGAGGAACAGGGCTGCGGGGAAGCTGGGGTTAGGGGTGCGGTGGGCAGGGCATGGCAGGGGGGCTGCCTATGCTGAGTGGTGTTGGAATCTCCTAAGAAAACCTGGCAGACACAATACAGCACAACACAACACAACCAACAAATAAGAGGAAAAAAATAACAACACACAAAACATACAGGTACCTGAATCTCTTGGAGACTGCGAGACTGCAAAGGGTCTCAAGTGCTTTACAGCCTTCCCTCGAGTTTTAACTCCAGTCCAAAAGCCCTCGGGGTGAACTCACCCTAGTGCCGGCTGGGGCATTGGCTGGTGCAGAACTCAGGGTTAGCATGCAAGGGGAGTCCCGGCTGAGTTGCCAAAATTGTTGGAAAAAGATTCCAGTTGAGGTTCGTTTACCCTGCACCCAAAAGAGATCCAAGCAGGTAGTTGGGCAGTCTCCAAACTTTATTTCTGCAGAGGTCAGACACTTCCCAGCAAGTGGTCAGTGTGAGACCCCGAAGGCATGCTCTTTTGCATATTTATACAAACATAGACAAAGAAATTACATATGCATAAATTCTTAATGCTTATAGGTGCATTCGAATTATTACTATTGCTATTGGCCTACTTCTTCTAAAGGTATGCATAACAGAAAACATGTTAACAGAAGATTTCAGCTTATCTATTAGGGCTGCCTGGTCTCTCTCTCAAGGCTATATAACTAGTTGGAACCAGTTGGGGCTATCTCCTTGCTGCTTCTAGGAACTCTTTCTCTGACCCTGGTACAAGATAAGCACTGTAAAAACAAAAGAGGAAGGGGGCGGGCGATCTCAACAGAAAGCAGAACACTAAAAAGAACTAAAATGGAGTAACTGTGGTCAAGCAGACAATTATTTTCCTTCAGTGGGGAGAAGGAGCTGGAGCGATGGGGGGGCCTTCTCTTCCATTGCAAGGGATAGAAACTGACATTGTTTGTTCCTCTAAAGAAAGCTGAGATTCCCGGGGTCCCCAGAGCCGGGGCTCTCAAAAACCCACCAAATCACATTATTTTAAAGCCGATCGGGTGACTCCTGGATGCTGGAGTTTGTCAATACTGAGTGGGAAGGGGCCCAAGCTGGATCTGTCTGTCTGGGAACACGTCCATCCCTTGCCTGCTGGTTTGAATTTTGGTCTCCAGCCTCTGTTTCTTATTTGATGCAGCCCTAAGACGCCCCTGCTGCATTTCAGTGTCTGGGGGAGAGGGGCGGTGTTGTAGCATCAGCAGGGTTTCTTTAGATCTAGCCCTAGGGCAGCATTTGTCTCTGACTGTCCCTTTAGATTCCTCTGCTCAGGATATGAGGGGGTTGAGCTTCCTGGGTTAGACACAGCTGCTGTCTCTATTGTGAATGTGATTCGGGAGGGGACCCTGGGCTGATGCCAGTGGGGTCTGTGCTGTGGAGGGACTTTCATTAAAGATGGACTTTCTCCAGCTGGAACCAGCCTCTTAGGGCAGCCCCGACATTAACACCCGAGCCGGAGGCTCCAGGTAACAGAGAGAACTCGAGGAAAGTGCTGGGGGTGGGCAGGAAAGTGACTCTGCCCAAACAACCCCTGAGCCTCAGATTGCACAGCCCTTGGGAATCTGCTCCCTTGTTGAGCTGCCTGCAGGGGGCAGCTGGTACCAGAGGCAGGGAGGTTGCAGGGGGAGCATGAACAAGCCCTGGGCGTGGTTCCCCTTTGTGTCTCTGCGGATCAAATCAGGAAGGAAGGGGGTGAAAAATAAGGTGGCGATGGAGAGAGAGTGCAAGATGGGAGATTTAACTATCTTTGCCTAGTGAGGGAAGTTACAGGGAGGGGAGAGGCAGCACAGGAAAAAGAAGAATGGGGCTGTGTGTTAATTCTTTATATTAACCTCTACCCCCATTACTGACCCCCCCACCAGAAATAAGCCATAGGGTCCTCCCAATGGGTAACTAAGTGGTGACACAGGGACGTGTTTACTTCAGCGGACGCATCAAATCTAAAAGGACTTGGACTGGGCATGTCTGTGTGAACAATTCCAAACCCCCCATCAAAGAACGCAGGGCATACTTCCAGGATGAGGGACACTATCTTGGGAAGCAGTGACTCTGATAATGATTTGGGGGTCAAGGTGAACGATAAACAGCTGAACACGAGCTCCCAGTGCGATACTGTGAGCAAAAAAGCTAATGCAATTCTGGGATACATAAATGGGGGAATCTTGAGTAGGAGCAGAGAGGTTATTTTACCCCTGTATATGTCACTAATGTGACCAGTGCTGGAATTGTGTGTTCAGTTCTGGTGCCCACAATTTAAGAAGGATGGTGATAAATTGGAGAGGGGTCAGAGAAGAGCCATGAGAATTGTTAAAGGATTAGAAATCATGCCTTATCGTGAGGGACTCGAGGATCTCAATCTATTTATCTTAACAAAGAGAAAGTTAAGGGGTGACTTGATCACAGTTTATAAGTACTTACCTGGGGAACAAATATTTGACAATGGGCTCTTCAGTTTAACAGAGAAAGAGATAGCATTATCCAATGGCAGGAAGTTGAAGCCAGACAAATTC
The DNA here is from genome assembly GCF_026122565.2 of Emydura macquarii macquarii. Lineage (NCBI taxonomy): Eukaryota > Metazoa > Chordata > Testudines > Chelidae > Emydura > Emydura macquarii. The sequence continues at coordinate 63,482 of NW_027133294.1, forward strand.
AGACAGTAAATAAGGTATACATTTTTGATGGTGAGAGTAATAAACCACTGGAACAATTCACCGGGGTTCGTGGTGGATTCTCCATCACTGACAATTTCTAAATAAAGATGAGATGTTTTTCTAAAAGATCTGCTTTAGCACGTATTTGGGGGAAGTTCTATGGTCTGGTCAGACTGGATGATCACAGGGGGTCCCTTCTGGCTTTGGAATCTATGAATTCTTGTAAATAACATGAAGTTTCCTGTAAGTGATCCCACAGATCCCATGGAGGGATCAGGATTTGTGCTTGTCTTAATGTAAACGACTATTCCTTACCAAGAGCTCTCGCCACACGCAGAGGGGAATTCTTCATGTTCAGCTTTTGGGAATATTTTGTGTTCCAGAAAAGCCTGTTTATTTTTTAAAATAATAAATCTCTGTTGAACACTCCCAGGACTCCAAAGCAGTTTTAAAATAAGTGATGTTTTGCTGGAGAGAAAACACCTGTCAAATTTAATCCAAGATGGGGTAGATGCGATTCTCCATCAGTGGAAGGGTTGGAATCAGGAGCGGACTCTTCCCAAAAGATTTGCTTTATCTCAGTGGTTCTCAAAGTGTGGGTTGTGGCCCCCCTAAGGGGGGGTGGGTGGAGGAACATTCCTGGGGCATGTGGAGGGGCTGGTGCCAGCCCCCACGAGGGCTGGGGAGGGAGCGCCAAGCTTCCAGCCTTGCTCTGACTGCTTTCCTGCTCTGCCTCCAGGCTCAGCTCTGCTCTCAGTCCCTCTCTGCCCCCAGACCAGCTTCACCTCTAGCCCCAGCTCCTCTCCCATCCCCAGTTCTGCACCCAGCTCTGCCTTCAGCCTGAACTCTGTTGCTGAGGAAGCCGTGGTTGTGCAGTATTTGCAGGATGGAGGGGCATGGACAGATTCTGTTACTGGTAAGGTGGGGGCAGGACTGGTAAAGTTGGAACACCACTGCTCTAGCTCAATGAGAAGTCCCAGGCTTGATGCAGGGATATTTTCTGGTCTCTGTTACTCAGGAGTTCAAACTAGATCATCACAACGGTCAACTTCTGCCCTCAATCTATGACTGAACTTTCACATTCTAGTGTGAGCACTTTACCCATCCCATCAGCGTTTTATTCATTAGTGTGATTAACTAGGGACCGACAGGTGTGATTTGAGCTTTATCAAACACCAGCTGACATTTACCAGACCTTTGCCAACATCCTTCAGCCGATGCCTGACAAGTACTGAGCTTTAGTTTGGATGAGGAGGTGAGATGATGTATCCAGAATTTTTAAAGATAATCTGAAAAAGATCAAATCATTGGTTTTGTGACCAGCTTTGCTCCTTTGTGCTCAGTTAAGGCCTGGGAGGTATTTTATTCCTTTTTAAATGACAAAATATGGCTTTAACCCTAATTTCCCTAAAAGAATCTGTGGAGAACTGGAGAATTAGTAGCTTTATAATGTCCAAGGAAGCTAGCACAGAAAATAGTGGTTGATTGAGAGAGGAAAGTGCTTTTTGTTCTCTCAATTTAAGCATATTTTTAAAATTGGTTGGTTTTTATAACATGTTTAACTCCAGATGCTCAGTGGGAAAGATCAGTTAGTTCAAGAATCAGCAACTCCATCTTCAACTGAGGGAGCTCCCAAGACAGATGGGAATCACTCAAGTAAACCCAGCACCAATATAAGATAAGATTTTTTTAAAGGAAAAACAAAACAACCCCCCCCCCCCCCCCCCAAAAAAAAAAAAAAAACAACAACAAAAAAACACCCAACAACCAACCACCCCAAGCAGAAGTCATTCTTTTTTAGTGGGGGGAAAAAAACACCCAGAAATGCTGCTGAGCCTCTGCTCTGCACCCTATAAAAATATAGAAAGGCACAACCCCACCTTTAAGCAAAAGCTATTTTAAAACTACAACACCAGGCTCCAGCTGCAGGTTTTGTCATTTTCTGTCTAATTCTTGCATTTTGTAATAAAACCTCTTCTGATATAGCCCCCTTTCCCTCTACTTATTAAATACAGATTTAACATTATTATTGTTATAATCTGTATTATTGTAGCAGCTAGGAACCCCAGTCATGAACTAGAGCACCATTGTGCTTGGCACCATACATTGCCTATTAGGTATATTACAGTAGAGCTAGGCACTCCACTCATCAACCAGGACCCTGTTGCGCTAGGTGCTGTACAAACCCAGAACAAAAAAATGGTCCCCGCCCCAAAGAACTGATAGACAACAGACGGACACAAACACACAGGAAATACCATGAAACAATAACAGGGAATAGCCAAGTCTCCCATGGAGGCTGCCCAGCCCACAATTGCCCCATCCCAGCTGCTTCCCATAGTGTGAAACTGATAAGCACTGGGTCAGTTTTATGCTGCTGCTAAATTGGGAGAGCTCTGCGCAGCCAGGAGGCAGCACTGGAGTTAGTCGCAGAGAAGGAGGACCTGAAAGAGGAGGCACAGGTTCCAGAGAGGATGAAGTACTCAATGCTTTTTTTCCTCTGTCTTCACAGACAAGGTCAGCTCACGTCCCCCCTCAAACAGGTGTGAATGGATGGAAAGTCAAGCTCACATTGCACTCGGGAGTCACGTACCGCAGTCTGGGACCCCCTGCTCCAGACTGTCCTGTCCTCCTGGCAGACGGGGAAGGGAAATGGTTCCTGTGGAGCTACCTTAGGTAGGGAATTGTCGGGGAGCTGTGTGTGTGTGTGGGGGGGGGGCGGGCGGGTTGGTCTGGATGTGGGAGAGGGACAGTAATATAGGAGGACAGGAGAAGGGGAAAGGAAAAACCTGTTAGGTCTTTTTCTCTTTACCCAACGTACACAATATGGAGAAACCACATCTGGGTCCCAAATAATCAGGCTTACTAACTATATGCACAAAGCGAAGCTACTCACACACGCACTGCTGCTTGGACTGGTTTCTGGAAGCTAAATGTCTGTCCTCACTGCAGCCGGAGGTGCAATTGCCAGCTTGGGTAGGCATACCCTGCAATGTAGAACATGGTGAGCGCTGCTAGAGGGCTCACAAATTATTTAAAGAGACACTGCCCTACGTTTAGACATATCTCTTTATTCAATCTGGGGGGGTTGACTCCTAGGGTGAGACCCAGCAGTAGGGGGATGGAAATTCCCCCATGCAAGGAAACAATCCCCTGAATGGGCTGGTATCAGAGGCCTAGTGCCAGCCAGCAGCACTTAAAAGCCACAAGTCCCTCGGGAGTGTCAGGAGCTGGGCTTGAAAACGACAAGTCCTTAAAAAAATAACAAAATTTGTGGCAATTTTATTTCCTTTCTGACTTGTGAGCCTTTTGGGGGGAAGCTGCTTAGTTCCAGTGAGTGTGTGCATGCACCTGCTCCCAGTGCGTGTGTGTGTGTGTGTGTGTGTGTGAGAGAGAGAGAAAGAGGGAGAACCTGCTCCTGTGTGCATGCATATCACATCACAGTGACAAAACTCAATCTGCAGCAGTGCACAGAGAATGACTCCTGTCTGGATTCTCTGTCTATCCCTGCAGGCGATGGGACAGTGAGTGAGAACGAGGAGAAAAAACCTCAGCAGGAAGGCCCTCAGCAAGTGGAACCACACAGGACGGTACCGGGGCCATCCAAAGGGAACGTTTCCTGGAAGGGTGAGCAGCGAGAAGCCTGCGAGAGTTGGTGCAGGCCAGAGAGGCAGCAGGGAAACTTCCCACGGGAGAGAGGGGGTCACTCCACGAGTCGGGGGAGAGGTTTGAAGGACCACAATGAAACCATGCTCCCGCCGAGAACCTGCCTTAAAGAGAAACCGTATGAATGTCCGGAGTGCGGGAGGAGCTTCAATCGGAACTCGCACCTTGTTGTGCATCACAGGATCCACACAGGAGAGAGACCCTACGACTGCCCTGACTGCGGGAAAGGGTTCACTCAGGGTGCCGACCTTGCAAAGCACCAGAGGACCCACACGGGAGAGAGACCCTATAACTGCCCCGAGTGCGGGAAACCGTTTGCCACTTTCTCCTCGCTTATTTCACACCGGAGACTCCATACGGGAGAGAGACCCTACAAATGCCCAGAGTGCGGGAAAAGCTTCACTGCCAGCTCCAACTTTATTGTGCATCAGAGAACCCACACAGGGCAGAGGCCTTGGACGTGCCCCGACTGTGGGAAAAGCTTCAGTGTGAGCTCCAACCTTATCGCACACCAGAGGATCCACACGGGAGAGAGACCCTATAAATGCCCTGAGTGCGGGAAAGGATTTACTCGGAGCTCCCACCTTGTTTCCCACCAGAGAATTCACACAGGAGAGAGACCCTATGAATGTCTAGACTGCGGGAAGAGCTTCAGTGAGGGCTCAGACCTTATTAAGCACCAGAGGATCCACACGGGAGAAAGACCCTATAAATGTCCTGAGTGTGGAGAAAGCTTCAGCCAGAGCTCAAGCCTGATTAAACACCGGAGAGTCCACACCAGGGAAAAACCCCTGTAACTGCCCTGAGTGCGGGATGTTCCCCACTGAGCTCCACATTTATTGCTCATCAGAGAATCCACACAAGAGAGACCCTATAAATGTCTGTTCTGTGGGGGAGGCTACAAGTGGAAGGTCTCTGTAATGTCCCACTAGACACGCCACACAGAAAGTGGCAGGAGATCTCACTGAAGGCAATGATTCTGTGCCCTGCTGAAGCAACGTATAAATGTGCTTCATTCGAGGATGGTCTTGGGGAGGGGATGGTTAGGTAGATGTTTTGGGTTTCAGTATGGCTAGAAGGCCAGAGGAGGAAGCACTGGGTACTGGGTAACTGGTCATTTCAAGGTCTGGGGGGATCTGATGTTGAAATTAGTGGGGAGACATTTCTGCTGATGCCACACATGCTTTCCAGTTCAGAGAAGAGGTGAAGATGCCCTATGGCAAAGTATGTCTGAATTGTCCTTGCAGAGCCTAACTCCTCTCAGGCTGGGGGTGATGTCAGAAGACGTTATTATTAATAATTATTGGTATTATCGTAGTGCCTTTGTCATGGCCCAGGACCCCACTGTGTCAGGTGCTGTGCAAACACCGCAGCAAAATACAGTCCCCACCCCAGAGAGTTGACAATCTAAAAGAGACAACTGATGGAGACAGACAGAGACTGGAGGGACAGGGGGCCCAAAGAAACAATGAGACAGTATTGGTAGCATGATGGGCAGTGGGCTGAGTGCACCAGCAGCCTGACCAGGGTCAAGATATTTTTTGTAGATCTCACAGCAAAGAAGAGTTTTACATTTTTCAGAGAAGGAGCAAATGGCCCTGTGGGGCCAGAGTTATAAGCCAGTAAGAGCTGCCGATCTGAAGTGACAGGATGGACCATGTATTGGAAATCTCTGTAGATGCAGGAGATGGGGCTGGAGATTGGGGGAATCATGGTGGAGATTCCCAGAGACATGGGAGATTGCCCTGGAGAGGGCACTATGGTGTAATAATGAGACCAGGGGGAACTGGAACTCAGGAGTCCTGGGTTTAGTTCATAGCTCCAAGAGCGAGGTGTGATCTAGTGGTTAGAGCAGGTGCGGGTGACTGTTGGGCTCAATAACCAGCTTTGCTAGTGTGACCTCATCCCGGTCACTTCCTCTCCTTTTTGTGTATGTCCCTCCCATCTCTGCAATAGGGATAATAAGTCGTACAACATCCCCGGGAGTAATCACTAATTACTGAGTGTTCAGAGGCTCAGCAGAGATGCCAAGGGAGGGGAAGTTCCAGAGGGGTAGCCGTGTTAGTCTGTATACAGTAAAAACGAGAGTCCTGTAGCACTTTAAAGACTTTAAAGACAAGACTCTCGTTGTTTTTATCATTATTATTGTTACTGTGTGTTGTTATTATTTAATCCTCTCCCACCCCACCCCAGCTCTCTCATCAGTGGAAAGGTCTTACCGAGCGGAAGGGAAAAGGTTTCAGCTGGATTTCCTCATCCCTGTTTTAGGGAGGGGCTCCACTCACATTATCACATATTGGGTTTATTCCTGGACTAACTGCCCTGGGAGAGCTTTTCTCCTTGTTTCTGGAGCGAGGGGAGAGATGGGTGGGGGGAGGTCCTGTTTTTCAATTTCCTGCAATAGCAGGGACTGGATTGAATGAGACAGGAGCCCCCTTCCAGTCATATGTTCCTACTTCTGGAAACGCAGGTTATGGGAGAATCTTTATTTCTCGCTGAAGTTTTCGCCTAACTGGATTCTGATTTTCACAAATAAATTCCCAATAAAATGTTTCTTGTGAATCTCTCATCTCCCTGGGATTTTCCTGTGCTCGAGCTCTCGGTGTGGGGAGCGAAGTGCCAGACAGAGACATTTCCCCCTCTCCCCCTCCATTATTTGCACCCCATCAGCAGGAATTGCTGGCTCCCCATATCCAGCCGTTCACTGATGTCTCTGCTCCACTGGCATTCAAAGTCGGATCTGGGTGCTTCCACATCTCGGTTCCTGCAGCCCTGTGTGCCCTTCCTTTCCTGGGGACTAATTGCTACAGGGGATAATGATCTGCTGAGGCAGAATCCAGGCGCTCCAGCTGGATTTGAGCCTCCGAGGCCAGTTAGGTTGGAGCCACAGACATGTCCGGACAGGGAGCAGCCCAGCTCCTTGGCCCCAGCACCATCTCCAGCTTGTGTCCCCACTTGGCTCCATGCCCAGCGAGTCCCAACAGTGACATTTCCCTGTGGATGCAAAGCAGGAGTGGGTGGGTGAGGTACTGTAGCCTGCAGTGTGCAGGAGATCAGACTAGATGATCACAATGGTCCTTTGTGGCCTTAAAGTCTATGTGTCCTGGCTGGACCCTATCCCAGCATCCCCACCCCTGAGGCCCAGACCTCTCGGACACTGAGACGGGATCTTTGCCCAATGGCTCCTCCCTCCGACCCGTGAGTGGTACATCCCAGTGACTCCTCCCAGTGCCCCCCCCACCAGATGAGTGGTACAGCCCACTGGCTCCTCCCTCCACCACTCGCAGATTAATAGTACTGTCCAATGGTTCCTCCCGCTGCCCCCAGCAAGTGAGTGGTATGGACCAAAGGCTCCTCACTCTGCCTCCCTCCCTGCAGGTGAGTGGTAACTCCCAATGGTGCTTCTCCAGGTGAGTGGGTATCTGCCCCCTGCAATCCCTTTGTCCCAGAGATGCTGGGACTGGGAGAGACCCTGGGCCCCGGCTGCAGGGGAGAGACAGACCCGTCCCCGATCAGCTGTGTCAGGAGGTGGCAGCGCCCCATACGGTCAGCAGGGCTGAGCATCAGATTCTCACCTAATCGTGGGTCGAAACAAAACAGGTGATTCTCCTAGTTTACATGGCAGCTTAAACACACACATGCACCCTCCCCCTCTCGCCCCCTGGGTATTTCTATATTAGACCTCATTGTGATGAATAAAGATAAGTAGATCGAGGAGTCAAAAATTGATGGTTGCCTAGGTGAAAGTGATCATGAACTAATTTAATTTGCTGTGCGCAAGCAGAATATAATCCTGGCCAGAAAGGCCCATCAAGAGAAATTTGGGGCCTTAGTACATCATTTTTGCTGAGGCCTAACCCTTTCCAATTTCACCACTGTTACAGATATTTAGGGTGCCCCTGAGTTGGGACCCTGGTACAATTGTTCCTCCTCTCCTGCTCACCATCAGCCCTGTCATATAGGATAAATACAATATATATAATATAAATTAAATAAATTAAATGTAATATAAATACTTGGTACTTTGTAAAAATGGTCAATTTCCCAAAGCTGAAAACAATCATGAGCAAAACTGGGTGGGAAGGGAATATTTAAACATAAAAAAATGTGAATGATAATTGGAAACTGTTTAAGACTGCAGTATTAAATGCCCGTAAACCTACAATTCTGAAATCATATAAGAAGATGTTTTTGGTTAAAAACCATGCTGGTTAAGTGGGGAGATGAAAGCAGCAAGGTTGCTTTGATGTAGTTTTTTTAAAGGAAATTTATCTTTTAGTCGAAGAAAAAATAATCTCTATCAAGACTTTAGGAGATGTCACAGAAGGATTAGTGTCATAGGAGACGTTGTTAGTAGTAAAGAGCTAGAATCAGATTGTGATGTGCCAGTCCAGCTGCTACCTTATAGCTATTGCAGCACCAGGAGTGGACCTGCCACGTAGCACCGTTGCCGGCCGACAGGTCTACAAAGAGCTTCACTGCAGTGGGTCATTTCCTTCCCTGATATAACCTTCTCCCTCATTCTAACAATCTGCCCATTGGTTACTTCATAATTCACTGAGAGATTGGTTGCTGGCACCTGTTATTCTCTCTAACTATTGGTGTTTTTTCAGTGCCCAATCCTCTATAAGCTGTGGTTACTTGTTTACTTCTTTAGCTGCTAAAAACCAGTTTTGTGGTTAGCACATTCTGCTTTATCTCAAGTTTATCTCTAGGCCATTGGGCCTAGTCTTGCCATTATGCTGTATTCATGTCACAATTTCTTCCGGTCCCTACAGGATGCAACACTGCATTTTATTGGACCAACCAATTATGAGGCTTGTAACTTTTTCACTTTCATCTTTACTTATTATGCTTGGTGATTTCTAGAAGAGGATAAGGGATAAAATTCAAGGTCTAGACGTGTTCACTAGTTCTCTAATTTAGCACAGAATTGGTCAGAGGGTAAAATGGCAGTTAGAAAGAAGTACTTTGGTGCTTGGAAAAGCAGTCTTCCTATTATATCTATGTCATTTTGCTCTTTAATTTTGGTAGTGGTTGAAGAAGTAATTGAAAGTGAATTTAAATGTCCTCAAAGAAAGGATTTGAAAATTCTCTATGGCTTGTCATTTTTCATTTTTCCAGCCCTTATTTTGCTTGTCCTGAGCTTGATACTTCATCAGGATTTCATTGCATGGGCTCGCTATCCAAAAACATACAATTGTGACCGCTGCTGTGAGGTAGTGGGTAAAGGTGTTGGATCTTCTCTGTTATGGTGTGTAATTCTCCTCATTGATGGCAGATACAGTGATTGCATACAGTCGGCACCCAAGGGAAAGAGCACAGAACCCACAGTAGAAACAACACCAACAAAGCCACCCAGTGATGCTTATATACTATCACAGGTAAGAGCCTATCTGAGATAAGGGACATAACTATTTCAGGCATTTTACTTTCCTCCATATTTTAGTTGCAAAAAGCCTGGAAAATATATAGTTAGAGAGAGAGTTTTGTGTTGTTGAATAATTTATAAAGCAGTAGTTTTTAACGGTATTTGATTATTTGTTTGTAATTGTATTGTATGTGTTTTTATTTTTTAAAATGGATTTATCAATGTAAGTTAATAAGCTCATCCTTCATGAAACTTAAAGTTGGACATTGAAGATGTATCATATTCTAGCATTACTAGAATTCTTCCATTGGCATTTTTCACTCAGTTCGTAAAATGAGTTCTATAAATAACTTTGAATAAAAGTTAGGGAAAAATGCTAGCTGGTGGATACGAAACAGTTAAATTCAAATATCAAAGAATACTTTGGTTCAAAGTCTGAGTCTCCTTTAAAATGTTAGCATTTCACAACAATTACTGTGGACAATGATACCTGAGTCTTATTTATTTCTTCAAATTTCTAAAAAAATAAAAACAGTTCCCATATTTGATTGCAGGTGCTCAAGCAATAAATAAAAATTCACAAAATTAGATCCAAATACTAGAACTAATGTCCAAAATCTTGCAAATAATCAGCATTCCCTTATTTTCAATACTGTATAACATACTTTTCTAGCCTAGGGATTAATGTAATCAGAATAACCTGAATATAAAATAATGTCAGTCTCACCAAATTTAAGAAATTCTTCAATAGTTTTATTTTTTATTATTTGTCTGAATTTAACAATGAACATTTTCACAATAATAAACAGAAAATTAATAATTCTACCCGTGTTATGGTTCCTTCTGGGGACATTCAAGTCTGAGAAAGTTCCAGAGACCTGGGAGAGAAGGCCAAGTTGTGCCAATATTTAAAAAGGATGACTCGGGCAAAGGCAGGCCGGGTAACTGGACATTGATCCTGGGCAAAATAATGGAACAGCTGATACAAGATTCAGTGACTAAAGAATTAAAGGATGATAATATAATACATGCCAATCAACATGGTTTCATGGACAGTAGGTCTTATTAGATAAAGTTGAGACTGGTTTTTGATGAGATCACAAGTTTGGTCGACAAAGGTAGCTGTGTTGACATAATATGTTTAAACTTTTGTAGTGCATTAAATTTGGTGTCATGTGATATTCTGATAAAAATAACACATTAAAAAAGCAATGTTCCGAACTTTAAATAGATTTAAAACTGGCTAACTGATAGATCTCAAAAAGAAATTGTAAATGGGGACACATCATCCAGTGGAGGTGTTTCTAGTGGGGGTCCCTCAGGGATCTGTTTTCAACTCAATACTATTTAATATCTTTATCAATGATCTGGTAGAAAATATAAAATCATTGCTGATAAAGTTTGCAGATGACATAAGGCTTGGTAGTGTAGTAAATAATGATAATGACAGAATTTTAACAGCTTTGCCAAATCCAAACTCCAAAACATTTGAGTTTTGTCTATCAGTCTTAGTAACACTGAAAGATTCGCCCATTACCTGCCCCCACATCTGGTTGAAGGGAGAATTTTTGTACTGTAAATAGATCTGTGTAGCTAAATTTATATCAAAGAACATATCTATTTTGGTGGGATGCAAAAGATGCATAAAGAAAAATTCCCCTGAAGATAACTATCTTTGATTTCCTCTCCCCCAGGTTTGTGGACTAGCTGCCCTTTTTGTTATCATCCTTGTCTACTGCGTATGCACACTTTACCCTTTTTGGTTCTGCTGTACTGAGAAAGAAAAACGCAAGGAAAAAGAGAGCCAGCTCATACTAGAGGAAGAAACTCAAATCTGTATTTCAAAAGAGGAAAAGTATGTGCAGGAAATAGTGAAGAATATCCTGGTATCTACATTTCAGGATCGCCTGAAAAACGTTTCAAATAACTTAAGTGTAAAAGGCATATTTGAAGAAGTAAAGAAGTTTCTTAACCCACCAGCAACACCTCAAACTGCTCAAACTGCTCAAACACCTCAAACTGCTCAAACACCTCAAACTGCTGAAGTGGAAATGGAACCCTTGAATTCAAAATCAAGCTCATATAGCCAATACTAATGTAATCTTTGTGGAAAAGGCTGCAGCCCCAAATCTGTATGGTGACTTTCTTCAATACAACCAGGAACCCGCCCGCCCGCCTGCCCCCTCCCCCAGCACTTTTTTAAAGAGTAACAAAAATAGAATTTAACAAAAAAAAAAAATCACACTCTATTATGTACTGTTCATATTAGCAGATAGAAAAACAGTTGTATGGCTAAGTGTTCCACACAATATCTCCCAAAGATCAGTAAGGTATCTTAAAAAATGTATGCAAAATGTAATATTGTTTGCAGTGTTTTTGTGTTTGTATTGGTCCCAGGATACTAGAAAGACAAGGGAGGTGGAGGTAATGTCTTTTATTGGACCAGCTTCTGTTGGTGAGAGAGACAAGCTCCCGGGCTTACACAGAGCTCTTCTTCAAGTTACGCATTTTATCTTTCTGTAGAATCTAATGGTCAGATGGCTGATTTTTCCTAAAGAGAATAATCCTAAATATTTCCAGTAATCTGGTGATCAGGGCATATTCTGTATATTGAAGAGCAGTTCTCTTGTGCATTGAAATCATAGCCAAATATCGCTGGTGCTGAGGATTTTTAATCTGTGTCACATTTTCTGTTTCAGAGCTGTCCTTTTCTCAAGACAGTTTCAGGTGATGTTGTGGAATGTTTCATTTGGCTTGGTCAGGTTTAAGGACCCTTTTTTGGTTTCTCTGTCATTGTTGATTTATCATGGACATGCTGGTAGTGACAACTGTTAAAGTTTGTGCTTAGGACTGGAATAAAATCCTTCTGTTCAATAGTTCAGTTAGTCGGTTAGTTTTTCTTAATATGCTCACTGAATTTTCTTTGTAATTATCATTCTTTATTTTTACTTATGGAATCTTAAAATAAAATTATTTTGAAATACACAATTTGTTTCATTTTTTTTTTTATCCAGAATGATAGCCTTGTTCCTTTTGACCAGGGGAGTTACACAAAATTTGGGTTCTTGCGGGTTGTTCCAGCTGGGAGGAGAAACTGATGATGGAGTCAGATATCTTTGGTGCAATCCTGTTTATTTACAGAGAATTGACAAAGTTCAGTTTCCTGGAGAACCGGAGGAAGAAATAAAAGGAAAGTGTTCTTAAAGGTCAAACAGGGTGGTCCTCTGTACTCAACTGATAC
>NW_027133295.1:0-7343 GCF_026122565.2 Emydura macquarii macquarii
TAAAAACTGGTCGGCAAATTTTCCCTTCATCCTGGATTATATTATGCACGTGAGGAGTAAAACAGAAATTTGGAGGAACGACATAACGATATAACAAGACCTCCAAATATCAGTTCCTGTAACTGGTTACTAGACAGTACTGTTCGCTCCTGTTATCGGTCACCCTTCCTGCTCATAGTTACCACCTGCTAAGCTTCACCAGACAGGCGTGGCTAGCTTCTCCCCTGTCCCACTGTCCTGAGTCGGCGTGGCGCACACTGGAGTTGCGGTGTTAAAAGCTCCGTGTTGGCACGTGTCTTGATATCCTAATAGAGCAATACGCTGTGTTCAGTTCTCTGCAGGTCCATATTGCGAGGTGATACACCAGTAGTTGAGGTCAATTCAGTCATTCCTTGTAGACAGCATTTTTTAAGTAACCGACTGACGGGACAGTGAGTCAGCAGTGTGCCCTTGTTGCCAAGAAGGCTAATGGCACATTGGGCTGCATTAGTAGGAGCATTGCCAGCAGATGGAGGAAAGTGATTATTCCCCTCTATTCGACACTGGTGAGGCCATGTTGGAGTACTGTGTCCAGTTTTGGGCCCCCCCACTACAAAAAGGATGTGGACAAGTTGGAGAGAGTCCAGCGGAGGGCAACGAAAACGATGAGGGGGCTGGAGCACAGGATTTATGAGGAGAGGCTGAGGGGTCTGGGCTAGTTTAGCCTGCAGAAAAGAAGATTGAGGGGGGATTTGATAGCGGCCTTTAACTAGCTGAAAGGGGGTTCCAAGGAGGATGGAGCTAGACTGTTCTCGGTGGTGGCAGATGACGGAACAAGGAGCAACGGTCTCAAGTTGCAGAGGGGGAGATCTAGGTTAGATATTAGGAAAAGCTTTTTCCCTAGGCGGGTGGTGAAGCACTGGAATGGGTTACCTAGAGAGGTGGTGGAATCTCCATCTTTAGAGGTTTTTAAGGCCCAGCTGGACAAAGTCCTGGCTGGGATGGTTTAGTTGGGGTTGGTCCTGCTTTGAGCAAGGAGTTGGACTAGATACCTCCTGGGGTCCCTTCCAACCATGATCTTCTATGATTCTGTGACTGTGACCTGTTGATCCAATATTCCTAGGTCACGCTCCAATGCTGGTAGTAACACCGTAACAGAAACGCACAAGGAATCAGACACTGAGTGAGATTGTTCTGAATAACGCTTGCCTTGATTACGACGTAGTTTCACTGTCCCCAGATTACAGCTTGTGCTAATGGAGATTTGTCCCCACACTGCCAATTTACCATAGGCTTTGTCATCTGCTGAGGGCTATACCACTTAGCTAACTGTTTCTTTCTAATAAGGTTAGGCAGTTTTCCGTTTCCGATATCTCTTAATGAATTAGTTATGGTAGTTAACAAGTAACTTTCATAAGCAGGGGGTTGGACTAAATGACTTCCTGAGGGCTCTTCCAACCCTGATCTTCTATGATTCTATGATAGCAGTGCAAATAATGTCTTTACTTCTCTGATTTGTCTTTACCTTTTTATTATTGGCTGTGATTAATGTATTATGTTTTGCTTGTGTCTGGTAACACAGCTGAGCAATGTTATGCAGTATACAGCATATACTGATTTTTTTTTCCGTTTCTAGGCCGTTAGTGCCATGAATTGTGGTTTTAAGAATCAGCTTCCACTAACTGAGTCTTAAAATAGTTTTTTTTTTCCATTTAAATATATTTTTCATAATTCTCCTGTTCCAAAGAGACATTCCAGATTCAAATAATCCTGAAATCTAACCAGTAATTCCATTTAGACTTTGGGCTTTCTTATTTTGAAAGATACCAGACAGTGGAACCATCTTTCGCTGTCATTAAGTCACATGCATATTACTGATAAGATGCTATTACAGTGATTAATATAAACGACAGGAATGGTACCTATGTTTTTACACAATGACCAAAATCAGCCATATTTCAATCAGAGATTCAAAACCACCAGGATCTGCATAAACTCACTTTGCTTAACAATATACAGTTTAAATCGCAGTTAGACCTGCCCAGCTTTATAACATCTGTATAGTTGCTTGCATATTCAGTTGATCACAGATGGTAAGTTGAAGTATAATTGACCAGTCTGTTATTTATAACAATTTTTTTCTTGAGATGCACAAGGGTTTCTTCACTGCGCACTGATATATTCTGATGTCTTTAGTTGGTTAACATGATAAAAAAAGTTGTTTGTTTGTTTTATATTTCTCATATATTTAATAAGCCTGATTTATACAAAGATTAATTTACTTTATTTACAAAGTAATAGAGGCCAAATCATTTATAACACAAGCTATGCTTTCGGGAAGCCAATGATAGAGGAATCCTCTAGCTTTTACGCTTTCATTTTTTCCTTTGTGAAAATACATTTTTGCTTGCTGTTCTGATATTCCCAGTTCTTCAGCACACATGTGCCTGTTTTAGATGCTTTTGAAGCTTTTGCATTAAGACATTCTCTTTTACTCCCTTAGCACATGAATTACTAGTTTTCCATAATAAAATACAGTGCTTACAATCAATTCTGTAAGAAGATGTACTGCCGGACCCCCTCTGGTTAAATTAGGGTCAGCAACAGAATTTTCACAAGCTTTTTAAACTACTTGTGATAGCAATAAAACTTTTATTGAATGCTTTTAAACCAAGTAACCCAGAAATAGAAGGGGTTTACACATACATACAACTGTAGTTTAATATAATTAAGAAAAGATGTAACAATTCAAGCCACAACGAATATAGCTGAGGTTAGTCCTGCTTTGAGCAGGGGGTTGGACTAGATACCTGCTGAGGTTCCTTTCAACTCTATGATTCTATGATTCTATGAAGTTTCAAGGCAGGTTTATGCAAAGATTTTGACTGTAATGAGCTTTGATTACGTTTGTTTCTGCATGGGAGACAAAGGAAGAAATGTGTTGAAATTAGTTTGCTTAGCTTTATTATTTTGCAGCATGCCTAGGTATAGTATATATTGCTGTGGTTTTAAACATTTTGGTTATAACAAATGTAGGCACCCTGTACTTCAGGGGCCTTGGGACGTGATTGGGACTTTACAGCTGGAAAGAGCCTGGGAGACTACCACTCCCATGATGCCTTGGGGAGAAAGGAGAGAGACTCTTCCCCTCCAGACAGACAGAGAATAGCATGTGTGGGGCTCCATTTTGGTGCTGGGGTGGAGCGCAGCCCAGGCTGGAAGCTGCTGGCGACTGCCTGCTGCCGGGGTCCCGAAGCTGCGGCTGCCAGTCTGCTGGAGCCGCTGGAGCAGGGAGCGTCGGAGGGTGGTGGCATTGCCCAGGCCAGCGCAGGGACTAAGCCCAGAGCTGACTGCGGTGGGCCTGCAGTGACGGTGGGGTGAGTGTTCCCCCGGCCCCTGTTGTTTGGGGCAGGGCGTGTAAGGGAAGGGCACTGCAGAGAGACTGAGCCTGGCCTGAGAACAGGCAGAGAGAGAGAGAGTCCCTTCCAGCAGGCCAGGACTGCAGACATTGGGTTGGGCCAGCTCCAAATCTGCAGCTTGAAACCTGGGCTGGACTGACCCACAGAGAGCTGTCTGCTGCTTCAGATCTGCAACGCGCCCAGGCCAGCCAGGGGTCAGGCTCTGAACTCTAGGGCAGCGCACGCTCCGCAGGTGGGGTGAACAGTGGCAGTGTAGGCGCCAGCTAGACACGTTTCATTTATTGCTGTGTACTATTTTATTAATTGATTTATTCAACTGCCCCTGTGGGTTTAACATAATCGTGATGTTTAATTTCAGTCTGTGATGCCAGATTTCTTTAATGTGTTCAGTAAAGGTGTGTTCACTCTAATGTAGGTATATTGGATGTGTAGTTTGCATAATTGCAATTGGTGAGTTAGACTGTGTCTCCGATTATTATAATTATCAGACTAGGTTTAGTCCTGGAAGCTCCCAAGGCCGCTATTGAGCGTGTGCAGGGGCCAGCCAGGTGGAGGCACCGCCAAGTTTAAATTCCTCTAGAAGTAAAGGGACCGCAGCAGAGGGGTGGATAGAGGATTCCCACCTATTCTACATCATCACTGGGATACTCAGGGTCTCCTTTGTTGTTAACAACCTTAGGCGCCCTTGCACACAGGTGAGTGTTGCCGGCACCCAAGTGACCCAGAAATAGACGGGGGTTACACATACATACAACTGTAGTTTAATATAGGTGCAAACAAGTTTATAAAAGCTTTTTAATAAAATTATGATTTTATCAATATTAACGTTGTATTAAGGTTGAGGACTTTTCCCTTGCAGCTTTTTTCCTTTGAAGAAAAACCTTTGATTAATTAAAAAAAACATTTTGTTTCCAATTGCAATTTTTATTGCAGCAGAAATATATGCACATACATTTTTAACTGACGTCTTTTTGAACTGTGCAAAAAAATTAAATTGGTACCATGATGATCTTGACCATATCATGCTATTAAAATAGCATGGTACCACTGATGTTAAAAGTATCTATAACTGAGTGCAAACTTGACTTTTGTTGCAACAAAATAAAAAACAAAACTTAATCACGTGACACACACAACATACAACAACATAGGACAACAAACACGTCATACAAAATTTTACAATTAAAGACGAATGGTGCCAAAGTTGTATTTATAACTGCATTAGAACCTTAGAGTTACGGACACTTTGGGACTGGAGGTTGTTCGTAACTCTGAAATGTTGGTCACTGCACAAAATGTTGTGGTTGTTCCTTCAAAAGTTTACAGCTGAACATTAACTTAAGACAGCTTTGAAACAATACTATGCAGAATAAAAATGCTGCTTCCCCTTTTCTTTTTTTTTAGTTCTTTACGTTTAGCGCGGTACTGTACTGTTTTTGCTTTTTTCTATCTCTGCGGCTGCTTGATTGTGTATTTCTGGTTCCAAATGAGGTGTGTTGGTAACTGGTCCGTTTGTAACTCTGGCATTTGTAACTGTGAGGTTCTACTGTATACAAGATAAGGCAGTAAGAGCTTGATGTTATTAAAGCAATGCATTTTAGAAAAGAAAAATGTTAAAAGAAACATTTAATTAGTCAAGTTATTTGTTACCTTTTTATTGAAAACTTTGAATAAAATTTGATAAAAATTACCATTATTTGCCCACTTTGTTGTATTAATTTGGTTAACTTAAGGCAGCTTCCATTGCTTTATTACTTTTTTTTATTGAGAATACCACTATATAGAAATAAGGGAAACCCATGTTTCATATCCCAGTTAGTGGCTAGGATTAGAAGTGGAGTTAGCTTTGCTGTTGCTTGCCAACAATATCTTCAGAAAAGATCAATATCTTCAGCTCTTGCATCCCTGAAAGGTTAAAACCATTCATCTTCCTGGATTTTTTTAAAGTTCATTTCCTTGGTTTTTTTCGGTTGCTCAGTCTCTTTCTGCAAGGAGGGTTGCTAACATGCAGAAATGAGGAGCAAGCACGGTGGGAAGGGAAAGAGACATGAGTCGAAAGAGATTAATTAACTCTGAGAGCCTTTCAAATTACTAGCAGCAGCAGCAAGTTTAGCAAATTGAGCCAAGTGAGGATTACAAGAGGAAAAAAAAAAGGAAAGGGAAAGGTTTGGATGGAGAAAGGACGTAAAGGAAAAACTTCAGTTGGATATAGAGTTATATTATTAGCTCTGAGAAGGGAGAGGTGTTCTGTGTGTTAAAGCTGGGTTTGGAAGCCAGGACTTCTGGTCTTTATCCCGACTCTTGGAGGTTGCTGTCTGTTCCCGCAATATCTGAATTTGTTCCCCGTATGTGTTTGCACTTCAAACTGATCACAGGACTGGGCTTCTTTGCAATGAACTGTTCTGGGACATGTTTTTAACATTTTTAGTCTGTCTTTGCCAGCGTAATTTCTCTTCCTCTTGCTGGCTGCATCTCTCCTGACAGTCTCCTAGATTTCCCTCCGTTTCTTGTAAGCCGTAGGCAAGAGGGGTGTTCCAGTTACCGATACTTTCCACTCACTGTTTAATTTCCCACTTTGATGGTGTTCCAGTTTTAGCCATTCTCTTACTTCTTTGATTTGTTTCCTTCTTTGTTTAACTTTTACATCAGATAATGAATCCCAGGGGCATTTTTGTGCTGTGTGAACGCTCCCATGTTGAGTTACGTATTTTCTTACAAAAGATTCAGGAGCTGCTATATTATTTTGGGGCATCATTATGACTAATTTTAAGGCCCTGGCATTTTGCCATTTCAGCCTTTGATGTGTCTTGGCCTTTTGCCCAGAAAGTTTTACTTGTAATTAATATTTATTCTTCAAGTTTGGCTTTTCACCCATGAATGCCTGAAGCACTGGCGCTTCACCTAAAGTACGTTATCGTGCACTGTCTATAAAACCACTTATTTCACCACAGTATCATTTACTATAAAAATTCCCCCTTCCCCAAGGCCAGGCACACCAGGCCACACAAATGGATGTGAGATAAAAGAACACTAGAATCCCACCGCATACTGAATGTTATACCCCTCCAAGCCGCTAGGTCACATTCCTGCACTGCTTGGTTTGACAGATGTTTTGACTAGATGGTGCCTCATCAATGTGTTGATAAATTATATATTCAATGGCTTGACCGCACTTTGGTTTGTTATAAAATATACTCGAGAGACCAAATAACCGCTGTCAGTCAGGTTGATTCCTAGGCAGCCGATAATGCTATAGTACAGGAAAAAGGTTCCATAGGATACCATCTCCTGGATGCCGTCTCATGTAGAGATGTTACATGCACCTTACACAAAAGGCCGGCTCCCAGATTTACACATTTCAGGTGGTATTATTTATACAATGATTTTGCAAGTTACACGCCACTCGCATTTAACCCATTAGTTTGCCCAGCCCGCTAACTTGGTCTGTTCCTTCCTTAGCTTTATTTCAGATACTCGTATTCCAGTCTGTGAAGGTACTTTAGTAGTTTGTATTAAGACACAGAATTAATGTATCTTGCAGAACCTTCAGACACTATGGTTCTCTGAGTCTATCTTATTTGGACAGGTTTCCTAGCTGCTTATGCCAAAGCTGACTTCTGCAAATGCAAGGTGTTATGGGATACTTAGCATAAGAGAACAGGATTATAGAAAAGGTATAAACCAATTTAGGCTGCGCTTTCTTTCTATGCCCTTATAATCTCACCTCTCTAGCTAAACCATTCATGCTCAGCACAGTAAGATATAAAATCTTTCCAGAGTTCCCATGAGACTTACTCATATCAGTCCAGGTCAAAATGAGCCTCCGACTGCGTTCGCACTTGAAGCAATAGCTGGTGGGTGTTTGTTGAAAATGGATGCAGTGCTAACGTCAGGAAACAGCTCAGAAAAACTGGGCCATTTCAAAAGCTGGAGGTTTCTACCACC
>NW_027133296.1:0-7269 GCF_026122565.2 Emydura macquarii macquarii
GTGCAGTAACACGAATAACCACTGGTGTAACTGCTGTTCCAGGACAGACGCACTCTGTTTATTACCTCAAATACCCATTGGTGTCACTGCTGATCCAGGACAAACTATCTCTGTGCATTACCTCGAGTACCCCCCAGGTGTCACTACGGTTCCAGGAGAGAGACACACTCTGTGCATTACCATGAGTAACCACCAGTGTCACTGCTGTTTTTGGACAGACATACTCTGCGTATTACCTCGAACACCCACCAGGTGTCACTGCTGCTCCAGCATAGACATACTCTGTGCATTACCTTGAATACCCACCGGCTGTCACTGCTGTTGCAGGACAGGCGAACTCCGAGCATTACCTCGAATACTCACAGGGTGTCACTGCTGATCCGGGACAGACACACTGTGCCCATTACCTCGAGTATCCACCGGGTGTCTCTGCTGCTCCAAGAAAGAGACATGCTGTGAATTACGTCGCGTAACCACCAGGTTTCACTGCTGCTACAGGGTAGAAGCAATCAGTGTATTACCTCGAGTATACACCGGGTGTCACTGCTGCTCCAAGACAGACACACTCTGTGCATTACGTGGAGAATGCACTGGGTGTCACTGCTACTCCATTACAGAAACACTCTGCTCGTTACTTCGAGTACCCACCAGGTGTCACTGCTCCTCCAGAGAAGACACACGCTGTGAATAACGTTACATACGCAACAGGTGTCACTGTCCTGGAGGATAGACGCAATCTGTGTATTACATCGAGTACCGACCAGGTGTCACTGCTGATAATGGACAGACCTGCTCTGTGCATTACTTCGAGTACTTACCGGGTGTCACTGCCAATCCAGGACAGACAGACTCTGTGCATTACATTAAATACCAACCTGCTTTCACTGTTCCTCCAGGATAGACTTGCACTCCGCATTACCTCTTGTACTCATCAGGTGTCACTGCTGCTCCAGGAAAGACACAAGCTGAGAATTACGTTGCATACCCATCAGGTGTCACTGCTGCTCCAGGATAGATGCAATCTGTGTATTACCTCGAGTACCCACCGGGTGTCACTGCTGCTCCTTTACAGAAACCCTCTGTGCATTATCTCGAGTATCCCCTCAGGTCTCACTACTTTCCAGGATAGATGCAATCTGTGCATTACATTGAATACCCACCGTGTGTCACTGCTGCTCCAGGACAGACACGCTCTGTGCATTACTTCACGTACCCACCGGGTGTCACTGCTGCTCCTGAACAGATACACTCTGTTCATTACCTTGAGTACCCTCCAGGTGTAACTTCTGCTCCAGAAGAGACACAGCCTGTGCATTATCTCGTGTCCTCACAGGGTGTCACTACTGCTCCAGGACAGAGGCACTCTGTGCATTACCTTCAGTGCACACCGGGTTTCACTGCTGCTCCAGTATATATGTGCGCGGTTCGTTACCTCGAGGACCCACGGGGTGTCACTGCAGCTCCAGGAGAGATAGCCTCTGTGCATTACCTCGAGTAGCCACTGGGTGTCACTGCTGCTCCAGGAGAGAGACAGAATTTGCATTACGTCAAGTACACACCGCGTGTCACACCTACTCCAGGACAGGCTCTCTCTGTGCATTAGGTCATATACACACCGGGTGTGACTGCTGCTCCCCGACAGACACACTCTGTGCATTACCTCAAGTACCCAGCGAGTATCACTGCTGCTCCAGGAAAGACGCTTTCCGTGCACTAACTCAAGTACACACCTGCTATCACCGCTACTCTAGAACTTATGCACTTGGTACATTACCTCAAGTACCTACCTGGTCTGACTGCAGCTAAAGGAAAGATGCTCTTGTTGCATTAACTCGGGTAACCACCTGCTCTCACTTCACCTACAGGACAGATGCACTCTGTGCAATTCGTCCTGTACCCAGCGGGTGTCACTGCTGCTCCATGACAGATGCACTCTGTGCATTACCTCGATTACCCAACCTATGACTGCTCCTACACGACAGATGAGCACTGTGCATTACCTGGAGCACCCTCTTCGTGTCACTGCTGCTCCAGGAAAGGCCCTCTCTGTGGATTATTTCGTGTACCCACCAGGAGTCACTGCAGCTCCAGGACAGACATGCTCTGTGCATTACTTTGCTTACCCACTGGTTGTCACTGCTGCTCCAGGAGAGACACACCCTGTGCATTACCTCGAGTACCCACGGGGGTGTCACTGTGGCTCTATTACAGGCCCTCTCTTTGCATTATCTCGAGTACCCACCGGGTGTCACTGGCTCTCCAGGACCCGCTTACCCACTGGGTGTCACTGGCTCTCCAGTTGTGTGCATTTCCTTGAGTACCCACGAGGTGTCACTGCTGCCCTAGGAGAGAGAGGCTCTGTTCATGACCTGGAGTACCCACTGGGTTTCACTGCTGCTCCGGGAGAGACACGCTCTGTGCATTCATTCATGTATGCCCTGGGTGTCAGTGCTGCTCTAGGAGAGATGCGCTCCATGCATTACTTCGAGTACCCATAGGGTGTCACTGCTTCTTCAGGACACACACACACACACTTTGTGCATTACATCTAGTACCCAGCCAGGTGTCACAACTGCTCCAGGAGAAACGTGTTGTGCATTACCATGAATACCCACTGTGTGTCACTGCTGCTCCAGGACAGACACCCACTGTGCATTACCTTCAGTACACACCGGGTATCACTGCAGCTCCAGGATATGTGTGCTTGGTGCATTACCTCGAGGACCCTCCCCAGGTGCCACTTGTGCCTAGGACAGAGAGGCTTTGTTCATTACCTGGAGTACTCACTGGGTTTCACTGCTGCTCAAGGAGAGACACACTGTGCATTCCATTGAATACCCCCTGGGTGTCAGCGCTGATTCAGGAGGGACATACTCTGTGCATTAGACGAGTACCCACCGGGTGTCACTGCTACTCCAGGACAGGACCTCTCTGTGCATTAACTCCTGTACCCACCGGGTATCACTGCTGCTACAGGACAGATGTGCACAGTCTCACTATGTGTCAGTCAGTCAGCTATGTGTCAATCAACTCACTGGGATTTTTTGTGCAGGGTGAAAGTGTGTAAAATGGGGAGAGGACATCGAGACAAGTTCATAGAGGAGTAACTCTACCCACTTCTGGAGGGTGATCTACTGATCCCCACCTGTGGGCTGACAATTAGACCCCCTTAGACTAGCATGATGTGTCCTTCGGCCCTGTGAGAGTTTCTGTGGAGGCTGAAAGAATGTTCAACGGGGAGAGGGCAATGAGGCAAGTTCATAGAGGGGTCACTTGACCCACTTCTAGATGGGTCATCTCCTGACCACCCCAGATTGTTGATAATTAGACCCTCAAAGACTCCCGTGATGTGTACATCGGCCATCTGGGAGTTTCTGTGGAGGGAGAAAGTGTGTTCAATGGGAAGACGGCATTGAGGCAAGTATATGGAGAGGTCACTCATCCCACTTCAGGATGGGTCATCTCCTTACACCCACGGAGGGCTCAGAATTAGAACCCATTAGACTCACACAATGTGTCAGTCGACCCACAGGGAGTTTCTGTGGAGGGTGAAAGTGTGTTCAATGGGGAGAGAGCATCAAGAGGAGCTTATAGAGGCCTCACTCGATCCACTTGTGGATGAGTCATCTCCTCACCCCCTTGAGGGCTGACAATTACACCCCCATAGACTCCCATGATGTGTCAGTCGAACCTCTGGGAGTTTCTGATGAGGGTTAAAGTGTGTTCAATAGGGAGGGGGCATCGCGGCGAGTGCATAGAGTGGTCACTCGAGACACTTCTGTATGGACCATCTCCTGACCCCCCCTGAGGGCTGACAATAAGACCACCATAAACTCCCATGACGTGTACATCGGCCGTCTGGAAGTTTCTGTGGAGCGTGAAAGGATGTTCAATGGGGAGAGGGCAACGAGGCGAGTTCATAGATGGGTCACTTGACCCACTTCTGAATGGGTCATCTCTTGACCATCCCTGATTGCTGATAATTAGACCAGCATAGACTCCCATGATGTGTCAGTAGTCCCTTTGGTTGTTTCTGTGGAGGGTGGAAGTGTGTTGAATAGGTAGAGGGTATTGAGACGAGTTCATAGATGGGTCATGCGATCTACCTCTGGATGGGTCATCTACTCACCCCCCTGAGAGTTGACAATTAGACTCCCATAGACTCCAATGATGTGTCCTTCGGCCCTCTGGGAGTTTCCGCGTAGAGTGAAAGTATGTTCAATAGGGTGAGGGCATCGGGACTAGTTTATAGAGTGGTCCTCGACCCACTTCTGTATGGGTCATCTCCTCACCCCCCGAGGGCTGACTATTAGATCCCAATAGACACCCATGATGTGTCAAGTGGCCCACTGGTAGTTTCTGTGGAGGGTGAAAGTGTGTTCAATGGGGAGAGGGCATCGAGGGAAGTATATAGAGAGGTCACTCGTCCAACTTCAGGATGGGTCATCTCCTTACACCCGCGTAGGGCTCAGAATTAGACGCCCATTGACTCCCATGGTGTTTCATTCGGCTCTCTGGGAGTTTCTGTGGAGGGTGAAAGTGTGTTCAGTGTGGAGAGAGCAGCCAGACGAGTGCATAGAGGGGTCACTCCTCAACCCCCGAGGCCTGACTATTAGACCCCAATAGACACCCATTATGTCTCAAGCGGCCCTCAGGGAGTTTCTGTGGAAGGTGAAAGTGTGTTCAATGGGGAGAGTGCATCAATCACGAGTTTGTAGAGCGTTCACTGGACCCACTTCTGGATGAGTCATCTCCTGACCCTGTAGCCTGATTTTAAGTGTATTAGTTATTTAATAGGGTTATAGGTTTGCCAATTTCTTTGCTTAGAACGTTCTTGTCCCTGAATCAGGCTCCAGAATAATTTTATAGGGACCCCTGGTATACAACAGAAAGGTTTTTTTTATTGATAACCAAGTTTGTATAATTTTATAACTTTTATTAAGATAATATAAAATGATAAACAAATAACTGATATAGAGAAAATCAACGATCAAATGAATAATGGATAATACAATCTTGATTTTAAAGACATATATATATTTTTATGATATGCTTAGAATTAATATACTCACACCCCAGTTGAGAGAGATGTTTGATTCCTCAACTTTGAGTAGAGGGTGGTGGAGTAAGCACTCGCTGGAGAGCTAAGAGCTATAAAACTAAATTAACACTACAAATAAGACCAAGTATAAACTAAAGAAGAAAATCTTAACACTTAGCTAAAGGAACGTCACAAGAGTAGTTGATGGTCGCCCCAAAATAGCACAATCTTCCCCATTTTGTACCCTAAAATATATGGGTCCTCCTTCTAAGTCCATACTTGGATTTCCCCCCCCCCCCAACTATTGGGGTACACATATTCTATAGGCCGACAGATTCATGAATATTAATGAGTATTACTTCCTCTTTTTCATTGTTCCATTATCTCATTTGTTATTTTGGCCTTCTTGTTCTCTTACCCTCTGCGGGTTTTGTGGTGTACTACTGTGATGTCTGACATCAACACTTTCAACATCTAGACTAAAGGTCTCAAGGATATCTGCTATCTGCTAGAGCATCTATGCAACAACAACAAGACCATATATGTCTTGTTTGCTATACAGCAACATTTTCAACATTAATTCCCGAATATGTATAATCATTACGTGGGTATCATACAGGATGTGGCCTGTAGGTACCTTTCATTACAACACAAATAATGTTTATAACTTTATTATAATCCCACAATCATACTTAAATCTATAAGAAAAGATACATATCTATATACTGCAAGCAAGGAGGCTAGTTCTATGGGCTACAACCCCCCTGAGGATCTCACAATTAGACCCCCATAGACACCTATGATATGTCAGTCGGCCCTCTGGGAGTTTCTGTGGAGGGTGAAAGTGTGTTCAATGGGGGAGAGACCCAGACAAGTTCATAGAGGGGTCTCTCGACCCACTTCTGGATAGGTCATCTCCAGACCCCCGCCAAGGGCTGACGATTTGACCCCCATAGACACCAAAGATGTGTCAGTTGGATCTCTGGGAATTTCTGTTCAGGGTGAAAGTGTGTTCAATGGGGAGTGGGCATGGAGACGAGTTCATAGACAAGTCACTCAACCCACTTCCGGATGGGTCATCTCCTGACATCCCCTGATCACTGATGATTAGACTCCCAGAGACTCCCATGATGTGTCCATCGACCATATGGGAGTTTCTATGGAGAGTGAAGGTGTGTTCAGTGGGGGTAAGACAGCAATGAGATGAGTTCGTAGAGGGGTCACTCGACCCACTTCTGGATGGGTCATCTCCTGACCACCCCTGATCACTGATAATTAGAGCCACATAGACTCCCATGATGTGTCAGGCGGCACTTCTGGGAATTTCTGTGGAGGGTGAAAGTGTTTTCAATGGGGAAAGGGCATGGAGACGAGTTCTAAAAGGGGTCACTCGACCTACTTCTGGATGTGTTATCTCCTGACCCCGCCTGAGGGATGACAATTAGACCCCCATAGACTCTCACTATGTGTCAGTAACTCACTTGAAGTTTCTGTGCAGGGTAAAAGTGTGTTCAATGGAGAGAGGGCATTGAGACAAGTTTATAGAATGCTCACATGATCCACTTCTGGATGGGTCATCCCCTGACACCCCCGATGGCTGATAATTAGATCCCTATAGACTCCCATGATGTGTCCATCGACCCTCTGGGAGTTCCTGTGCAGGGTGAAAGTGTGTTCAATGGGGAGTGGGCATTGAGATATTTTCATAGAGGGGTCACTCGTCCCACTTCTGGATGGGTCATCTGCTTACTCCCGCTGAGAGCTCAGAATTAGACCCCCATGAACTTCCATGATGTTTCAGTTGGCCCTCTGGGAGTTTCTGTGGAGTGTGAAAGTGTGTTCAATGAAGAGAGGGCATTGAGATAAGTTCACAGAGGGGTCACTCGACCTACTTCTGGATGGGTCATCTCCTGACCCCGCCTGAGGGCTGACAATTAGACCCCCATAGACTCTCACTATGTGTCAGTAAGCTCACTTGAAGTTTCTGTGCATGGTAAAAGTGTGTTTAATGGGGGGAGAGGCATCGAAACGAGTGTATAGAATGGTCACTGACCCACTTGTGAATGAGTAATTTCCTGACCCCTGCTGAGGGCTGACCATTAGACCCCGATAGACTCCCATGATGTGTCTGATTGTCCCTCTGGGACTGTCTGTGGAGGGTGAAGGTTTGTTCAATGGGGTGTTGGTAACGAGACGAGTTCATAGAGACTCCCATATGGTCCCATATG
>NW_027133297.1:0-7263 GCF_026122565.2 Emydura macquarii macquarii
CACAAAAGGCCATTTCCACTTGCTCATCCCATCTTATAGTAGTTACCACGTTCTACGGGACTCTGATTGTTATGTACGTGGTATCAGCCGCTGACCACTCCCTAGACCTGAATAAAGTCTTCTCGGTCTTCTATACCATGCTGACCCCCATGGTCAATCCCCTCATATATAGCCTGAGGAACAGAGAAGTACGTGAAGCCCTGAAAAGGGTGGTAGGTAGAAAATTTGTTTCTTGTTGGAAAGAAAAGAGTGGGAAGATGTGACTGCCCAAAATGGCTTTGTGTCCTTCATTCAGCATTTAATTTTATTAAGCATTTAATTTATGTCCTTCAATAAGCATTGAACTCTATGAAGACAAGGAATATTTCCGTTGGTTATAGCACAGCACTTGGCTGGAGGGTTAGGAAATCTGGACTGTGTTCTTAGATCTCTCACTGACTCACTGTGGGACCTTGGGTATTTCACATATCCTCTCTACGACTCGGTTTTCTCCTCTATAATACTGCCCTGTTCCCTTAGTAGTAATTTGACACCCGTGACGAAGTGTGGAAATCTTCTTAATATTTTGTTTGAATGCTGTGTGTGTGAGACTCAGTTTCCCCTATGTCTAGGGGTCTAGGCGGTGGGACAAGGGTTTGTGATCATTGCAGGGATGTGACTTCCATCTGGCTCCCTGGGCACCGACACTTTGTATCCTGGCAACTGGTGGCCAGGACCCATCCTCTGCAGGGAGCCGGCTAGAGGTGTTGAGGAAAAAAAGCGAGAGGTGGAGGCCAGCCAGGTGACCAGTTTGCCTGGGAAAGAGACAAAGGATGGAGGAGGGGCAACTGGGCATGACTGAAGGTGGGCTTCTGGAATCAAATCGGTCCCCTTTTGGGACTCTGGGGGGAGCAGCCAGGGCTCTGGATAACCCAAGATGGATTTGCTGAGTTCCTGGGTTAACAGGAACTGTTCTACGCTGTGTCCCCATCGACTAATAAAGCTTCTGTTTCACAACGCTGGCTGAGAGTCACTGCTGCCTGCAAAGACGCGGGTGCCCTGGCCCCTCTCGTAAAGGGCGGGTAAGGCTTCCCCAGGTGTCCCATTCAGGTTGTAGGCCCAAAGCTTGCGTCTGTTATATTGATTCTATGTGAATACCCTTATTCTTTTGGGACGTGACAATCCACCACAGCAGTCTCTGTGAGGTTTTGCATTTTGGCCATGTAGACTGATCTCTTCACTATTGATAAGTTTGTTTGAAACCACCATCCATTTCTCCAAAACTAACATCTGGGCATTGATTATCCTGCTTGTAAAGTTCCCAAAGATCAACCTGTGAAACTGTTGCTATTGTTGAAGTACACGTGTTGTAAGATCACTGATTAAAGTACCATCAGCAAACGTTCTGAAACAGAAAGATTCCATGTGAAACGAGGCTGTTTTGTAATAGCAGTGAATGTTTTAGATAAAGAGAAATGTTATTGTTTCTGAAGGACACTTGTGTCTTCCAGTTACAAATTTTAAGTAAATGTTAAGAGATCAGGGTGTGAATAGATGAATGCGTGACTTGTGTATGTAAGACCAGGGAGTGACAGGAAAAGGTGCCAGCCTTGGATGTTCAAGGGAGTGAAGATAACAACTTTTACAACCTAGATGGCTGAAGATTGCCCACCCTGATGACCTTGGGATCCACCTCGAAGGACGAAAGTAAGATGAACTATGAAAAATAGCAATAATCACACCAGGATGGAGATGCAGCATGATGAAGCAGAACCCATAGAGTGGCATAAGAGCTCACCCCTATAAAGACGGGATGAAAAGATGAGGACTTTGGTTTTGCTTCTACAATCACCTCCAGGAGCATCGGTGTGCACCGGCAGACCCCTGCTCCCTCGTTCGTGTCTCAGCCACCTGGCCAGTGGACTAACACGAGCAACTGAGGCTGGTAACTGTACTTTATCTTTGTAGAACTTTGTAGCACTGAGTTGGATGTTGCACAGCACAATGGCAAATATGCAGGTAACATAGACAGGTAGCAGGAAGGATTGTTTTAAATGTGGTATTGTTACATACAGGCAATTGTACTCTCCACCCTAGAAACTCAACAGCCATCCGTCACCACCACAAAATTCAAGAGTTTGGCCCCAAAATCACAAGAAAAAAAATGCATATTTTGCAACATTGGCTTCTCGTTGTTCCCATCAAGCTGTAGAGTCTGTGTGCACCAAGGATTTTATAGCAGATCTGGGTATTACCAAATTTTCAATTCATGGGAAATTCCACAATTTCAATTTGTTTTCATTCTGAACCAGAATGAAAAAAAAAAAATCAAAATTTCCTGTGCAATAGAATTTTTTTGGGGGGAGAGGAAATAATTTTTAATACAAATATTTCATTCGGTATTTAGACAGACAAGGTGCATGAGGTTAGTATATCTTTTTTGAACCAACTTCTGTTGGTGAGAGAGACAAAAGCTTTTGAGCTTACACAGGTCTTCTTTCAGGTCACTTGAAGAAGAGCTCTGTACATTCAAAAGCTTGTCTCTCTCACCAATAGAAGTTGGTGTCATAAAAGATATTACCTTCACCCAACTTCTCTCTCTAATATCCCGGGACCAACACAGCTACAACACCACTCATTTTGATTTTGACATTTAAAAAATATAAATTATTTTATATAAAACAATTAAAAAATAAAATAAAATACATGAAATGAACATTGTTTTAAAAACAATGATAATGATAAAACTAGAGCTGCGTGAAATTTCAACCAAGCACTTTTTCTTTTTTCGGTCAAAAATGCAGATTCTGGGATAATACAATAGTTTGCAAATGTGTACATTTTGTCCATTTGTTCCATTTAGAAAAAAAGAAGTCAGGAAAAATGGTTTCAACGTTTAGTAAATAAACTACAACTCATTTTTTTGGTTTGAAAGAACTTTAAATTTATAAAAATGTCTTTAAAAATTTCTTTTCACATTTTTTCATTTTCAGTCTAATGCACAACATTTATTTTCTTTTTGAAATTGCCAGTGAACTAAAAAAAATTTTTAGTGCGTGGTGTAGCAGGGACCGCATGGTGAATTAGTGCATGGCAATTTAGGGCTCATATACATAACACAATGATGAGCTCTAAATTAGCTGTTATTGTAGAAAAGTAAAGAGTTAAAAACTGGACAAATGGTCAGGCCTAAGCTACAGGGAATGGGGTCATGGCACGGGAAACCTTGTTTCTGCTAATTGGTGTGAATTCTAGTTAGAGTCTGTTCTCTGTCTTCTTCTCCTCCCTTCCTGGCCATCTGTGTTGGGGATGAGGCTAATAAAATAACTATCCGCAGTCCTGTGCTAGGCCTTTGGTGGGAAGAAAACATTATCTTCCTTCCCTCCTGGCATGCCTTTACTTCAAAGAATGTTACTGTAAAATTTATAGGTTTTAAGGTGATGTGCTGCCCTCTGTATGGTCATCCTGTAAACAACAAACAGGAGTGGGTATAATTGTACTCATTATGTAGTTGTTAATATTCATTTTATAGGAGTCAATGTAGCCAAATAAGGATCTATGGGGAGTTGCTGGAAACGTATACATTTACATACTGTTATGGATAAAAAAATTATAAAGTAACCCCCTCGTTGCTCACTCGTGGCGACGAGGTGGAACGAGCAGGTAATAAAGGGTTCCGTCTTCCCAATCCGCCCCAGGGACAACCTGTTTGGCTATTTCTAACAGTTACCATTCAAGAAAGAGATCATGGGGACATCGTGGATTGTTCTCTGAAGACATACGCTCGAAGTGTAGTGGCAGTTAAAGAAGCTAACAGAATGTTAAAAACCTGTAGGAAAGGGATAGATAATAACACAGATAACATCATAATGCAACTATATAAATCCACAGCACACCCACACCTTGAATACTGTGTGCAGATCTGGTCGCCCCATCTCAAAAAAGATATATCAGAATTGGAAAAAGTGCAGAGAAGAGCAACAAAAATGATTAGCAACAGCATCAATATATAGGAGAGATTTAAAAAACTGGGACTTTTCAGCTTGGAAAAAGGATGGCTAAGGGGATAGATATGATAGAGGTCTAAAAAATCATGACTGGTGTGGAGAAAGTGAATAAAGAAGTGTTATTTGCTCCTCAACATAACACAAGAACCAGAGGTCACCCAATGAAATTACTAGGCAGCGGGTTTAACTAAACAAAAGGAGGTACTTCTTCATACAACGCAGAGTCAAAACTGTGGAACTCATTTTGCAATGGAAGGTTGTGAAGATTGAAACTATAACGGGGTTCAAAAAAGAAGATAAGTTCCTGGAGCATAGGTCCATCAATGGCTATTAGCCAAGATGGAAAGGGTCACAAACCTCATAGCTCTGAGTTTCCCTAGCCTCTGTTCGCCAGAAGCTGGGAATGGTCTATAAGGAGATGGATCACTCGATGATTGAGTGTTCTCTTTATTCCCACTGAAACACCAGGTATTGGCCTCAGTTGGAAGAGAAGATACTGGGCTAGAATGGACCCTTGATCTGACACAATCTGGCCGTTTTATGGATTTCTAGATTTACATTCCCCAGATTGCTTAAACTTAACTCTCCATATAGACAAGCCTTTAAAAGGCCCTGTAGCCTAGAAAACCACGCTTTATTGCTTATGTTGGGACGAACAGACTGAGTGGAGACGGGCTGGAAGGTGGGGGGAGAAGTTACCAGAAAAGCCTGATTTCCACTAAATTCAGGCCCACAGAACACGTCCATTTGATGGTCCAGGTAGAAGATATCTGATGCTCAAATTTCCAACATCCAGAAACACCACAGCACTAAACAGCTCACTTCTAAACCTTAATCCTGAGGTCACTGCCTCACCCCTCTATCCAGATTCTATGCAATCATACTGATTCAAATTAGTGGAAATTAGATTAAAGCAAATTAAAATTTTCAGACAGAACTTTTCCACCCATGGAAAATATCATTTCACATTAACTCTGATTTATGGAAACTAAAGCAGCTTAAATTTTTCAGATGGAACGTTTTTCCGACAGAAAGTATCAATTGACAACCCGACTTGCCATGGGAATATGTCAAATTTCAGTTCAATGTTGTTCAAAAAAAAAAAAAAAAAAGAAGATACATTTGAAAATAACATATAAAAATAAACCAAAAGAATATAAAACTAAAACCACAATCAAATGATGTAAAGGAAAATAAATTAAAAATAGAGAAATACGTAAAACAATTTTAAAAATACAAGATAAATATTAAAAGTGTAAAAAAAAATTTAAAAAGTTGAAATGGAAATGAAATGTGCTTGGTGAGAGTCAAGGGGACGTGAGCTCCCCCATCACATGTCAGGAGTTTCCGTGTGCCCCCCAGTCTCTGCCCCCAGGGCAGGGTTAACAGCAGTCTCACTCCAGCCATGCGGCCACCCCAGCCTGGGAGTGAGGGGCGGCCCCCTCCTGGGCTCCCAGACCCACAGACAAAGCCCAGGGGGAACCACTCCCATTTACACTTGCCGGACACAAGGCTCTTGCTCTTGTTGTGCAGGAGGCTAGCTGACCCTCCTGTTGTACAATGAGCAATGAGGGCTCCCTCCGTGTGGGGCAGAGGGACACCCCACGCTCCAGGGACGAGGTAGCTGGTAGACAGACCCCGCGGGAGCGGAGGATGTCGGCAGGCGCGACTCTGCCTTTGACGGAGCCATCCCCACTTGAGCAAGCGAGACTCTCCGCAACCTCCAGGCACCTCTTCCGTCAGTGGAGGGTGACCCTGACCCTGCGAGAGAGACCCGGATAGAGCGAGAGAGAGACGGGGTGTCCCTCGGCTGGGCCCCCCGGGGCGAGATTCAGCCCAGCCGCAGCTGGGTACACAAGGTCCAGAGGTGGAGAGGGGAAGGAGAGAGAGAGCTGGGCTGGGGGCCTGCGAGCTCTCATCCCCTCTCTGCACCAGCCTGAGTCCCCCCACTCAGGGCTTTTCCCAGCGTGTACCCAGCTCACACAACCGTGTGACACAGCTCCGGGCCCAGCCTTCAGAGTGAGGGGAGTGAAAAGTGCACGTCTGCCTCTGCCCAGGCCGGGCAGGAAATCCCTCCGCCCTCCTGGAACTGCCCCCTGGGGACACAGTTGGAATTGTGGCTCATCGAGACTCCCAGAGCCAGGTCCCGGTGCAGTCACCCCAGGAAGGAGAACAGAAATATCTGCTTTTAAAGCTCAGTTTCATCGGATTTCAAACCACAAACACTAAAACACCATAATCACACTTGGATGGTCACCGGCGGGCCCCTGATACAGAGGCTAAATTCCTTAAAATACCCATTAAAAATTAATTGTAACTCATCTCTCAGTTACTCAGTTAGAGAGCTTTGTGGGGTGGCTTTAATGAGTCCAGCCCTGCTTGATTATCCCTGTGAGAGTCAATATGATACCACACGATGTTCCCTAATCGTATGATACCACACGATTGTTCCCTAGGCCACAATATCTTCCCTAACCACTAGGTTAGTAGTTACAAAGGGGAAGGACTCCCCAGCCACGTTGCTCAGTGTGCTGACTTTTGTGGATAGCGTTCTTTAGGTGTCTTTATTCCTTATGCACTGTATAGAGAGCCTGGGCACCATAGCCAGGATTCATGGATTGCTCCAGGTAGTTAGGTGCCTAAAAGTTAGGTATTCAAATGGTCAGTGTTGCAACACCTAAATGCCTTTGAGGATCCGGTCCTAACCCTGCCTCCTTCTCTTGCTCTGGGTTGGCTACATAAAATCCTTTTCAGGGATCTGTAAATTGTACTTTAATAATCTGACTTATGAGGCAAGGCTGAGGGAAATGGGCTTGTTTAGTCTGCAGAAGAGAACAGTGAAGGGGGATTTGATAGCAGCCTTCAACTACCTGAAAGGGGGTTCCAGGAAGGATGGAGCTAGGCTGTTCTCAGTGATGGCAGATGACAGAACAAGGAGCAATGGTCTCAAGTTGCAGTGGGGGAGGTTTCGGTTGGATATTGGAAAAAACTTTTTCACTAGGAGGGTGGTGAAACCCTGGATTGGGTTACCTAGGGAGGTGGTGGAATCTGCATCCTTAGAGGTTTTTAAGGCCTGGCTTGACAAAGCCCTGGCTGGGATGATTTAGTTGGGGTTGGTCCTGCTTTGAGCAGGGGGTTGGACTAGCTGACCTCCTGAGGTACCTTCCAACCCTGATCTTCTATGATTCTATGAAATGGCAGCACACTCTGCACCGACATCTCATGACCCTGATTTTCCCAAGGAAATGTACAGTTGTGTTGGCCCTGAACTGTCTTA
>NW_027133298.1:0-7460 GCF_026122565.2 Emydura macquarii macquarii
TTCCAACACAGACTACAGGGACGAGTGGAATGCTGTGCTCATGAGGGAAATGACAAGGGAATCCTGAGAGTTCCTTTCCTCTGAGCATTTCAGCTAACGGTGGATCTAGCTAACGGGGTGTTATGGAAGTTAGAAGGGGGGCTGGCAGAGATCTCTGCTGTGCATCGTTGTGCTGCTATAAAGGCACCCACAGCCACCCTAACCTCCACTGGTGATCCCTGGATACAAGAATTTCCCAGTCTATGGACTAAAAATAAGACAGAGTGTGGAAAAATAAATGCTGAAGTTTTGATTGAAGGAAAAGATCCCCCTATCCCCAAGATAATATACATATCCAGCTGCAGCAGAGGAAGGTATTAAAATACTATAGACTGTCTCTTGGAACAAGGGGTTTTCGTGCCTATGCAAAGTATTTGCAATTCACCCCTATGGCCAGTCCTTAAAGGGGACAGGATCACCTACAGAATGACAATAGACTTCCGTGCATTAAATGCGACCACCCTGCAGCTGCCCCTGTAGTAGCTAAATACAATGAGATCGTAGCGGTGGTAGCAGCTGGCTCAAAATGGTTCTCTGTGATGGATTTGGCTAATACTTTCATGGCTATACCCTTCCATCCCTCCTGTTGGTATAAGTTTGCTTTTACCTATACGGGACAACAATACACCTTCACCAGAACTCTCCGAGGCTTCCTTTCTTCCCCTAGTATTTGTCATGACCGTGTCACTAAAATGTGCAACCATTTGCACCCTGAACACCACTCACACATAATTTCATACGTGGATGCCATTTTGATACACACCCTCACTTCGGAAATGAACAGGGAAATCACTAGGGAGATGCTAACTATAGTACAGGAAACAGGATTTAAGATAAATAGAGAAAAGGCTCAGTTAGTACAGCAACAAGTGAAATACCTGGGGGTGTGTTTTGGGGAAGATGGCCGGACTTCTGATCAGCAAAGGGTAGAAACAATAGGAAAGCTCCCTGCTCCCACCATCATGCACTCCTTATGAGCTCTCTTGGGAACTTTTAATTTCTCCAGAGAGTTCATTGAAATGTTCTTTGACAAGGCCAAGCCACTGTACCAATTATTAAAGAAAAACCGGATTTGGGAATGGGGACCAGACCAACAGACTGCCCTGGACATCCTACAAACAAGCCTCCTGCCCTGGCTTATCCTGACCCTGCCCTGCCCTTTGTGATTCCATTGGCCTCCTCAAAGACAAGCATTGGAGCCACTCTCAGCCAAAGGCAATGTGAAAAGCTCAGAGTCATCGCCCATGCCTCCAGGCTCCTGGATCAAACAGAGCAAGGCTTTTCCCCCTGTGAAATGGAATGCCTTGCCTTGGTCTGGAATCTCACACATTGGGAATTTATTATTGGAGGGTCAAAGGTGATTTTTTCAGACTGTGCATTCCCTCCTCAAGTATATCATATTGGGGAAATTACAAGACCGCCAGGTCTCTAACCCTCGCATTGTTCAGTGGACCCTCAACCTGGTATATCAGGGAGTAAAGTTTTAAAAAGAGCAAGCCATGTCGCCAGCCCCATAGGGGCTAATTATAGAAGGAGAGGAGCATACTTGCCCCCTCCCCCTTGTAAAGCATCTTGAGTGGCCAGTCAAGGGAGGCAAGAGGCTTGCAGATATGAAACAGAAGGGGTTTGTAACTTGTTTTACAGATGGATCAAGTTTCTACCATGTGGGACATCCCCGAACACAGTATGGAGCATCCACGTAAATGACGGAGAGACACTGCAAGGACCAGCTCACCCCCACTCTGCTCAAGCAGCTGAAGTAGAGGCAGGTAGAGCCATCCTAGCTTATGAATCTTGGGACACATCTGTTGCTATTTACACTGACTCTGATTGGACAGTCAGAGCCATCACTGTGTGGCTCCCCCTTTGGTTGGATAGAGGAATGGTAGCCGCCAATGGGAGGTCCATTTCTCGTTCAGACAAATATAGACAAATTGCTAATCTGGTCAAGGACAGAACTGGAGACACCTGGGTGACTCTCACAAAGGGGCATCAGAAATATCACTCAGAAGAAGCTCACTGGAACAATAGAGCTGATGCCTTAGCCAAAGCTGCTGCTACTAATAACCACACTGGGGACACAGACCAGGTAGAGCAAATAGAGGCAGTGACTACCCGGGGAAAAACTTTAGGCAAAGGAATAGATACCTTGGATTGAAGTACCCTTCAGGATGGAAATACAGAGATCCAGTCCTTAGCCAAGGCAGGGAAAGAGCTCACAGGCAAATACAGGATTAAGCAGTTTGGAGCTGTCAGGTGGGTAGCGGATGCAGGTGCTCAAGGGCACTGGATAGTCCCCAGTCACGTACGGGGGGACCTGATTCAGTATGTGTATGAGCAAGGGCACAGAGGAAAACAGGATACTTTGAACAGGGCTAAAGCTACCAGCTGGTGGCCAGGCATGAAAGCGAATATAGATCAATGGTGTGATAATTACCTACTGTACGCCGTGGTTAATGATGATTTCCAGGCTCAAAAGAATGCATTGGGGCATCAAAGAATAGAGTGCCCATGATCCCAGATTCAGATAGATTACATAGGCCCTTTGCCCACCACCAGTAGAGGGAATAAATACTGCCTGGTAATAGTAGATCCCTTCTCCAAGGGGCTGGAAGCCATCCCTACTAAAACCAACACTGCCTCTCTCACAGCTAAGCAGCTTTTTAACACAGTTTTCTTGAGAATGGGAATTCCCAGAGTAATTGATTCAGACTTGGGATCCCACTTTGTGGGAGATGTTATGCAAGAGCTATGCAAAGCTTTAGGCATTAAACAACGTTTCCACACAGCTGGACACTCTGAGTCCTCTGGTCAAGTTGAACGAACCAATTGCACTTTAAAGGAAGCTTTGAGAAAACAGGTAAAATCTCAGGGGGGAGATTGGGATGAAAAGCTACCAATCATCTCAATGGCTCTAAGAGGCTCTAAGGCGATACGTGGGTACACTCCCTTTACAGTGATGACTGGAAGGCAAATGCGCATGCCTGAGAGTTGGTGGTTGGCAGTGGAACTGCCTAGTGCCTGGGAAGGGCAGGTGGTGGCAAATGAATGGGTACAAACCCTACTGGAGATGATCACTGCTCTACACAAGCAAGTGGCAGCACAGCTAGGCATAGTACAGCAAAACACAGACAAGAAAGTAGGCTGGGAAAATCCTCCTTTGATAGAGGAATTAGGCCAACCAATAATGTACAGGAAGTTTCCAGCAAAGGAGCACTCTTTGACACACATCTGGGAGGGCCCCTGCATTATTGTGAACTGGGCCAGCCACAGCAGGACAAATTTCCATGGAGGAAATCCACTTGATTCGGCCCCATGTAACGGATAAAGTATTAGCTCTCCAGCCCTGGTGGAGATTAGTTAACGCTTCGTACAATCACCACCAGCAGAGCTTGCAGTTATTCCTCATACTGTGGCAGGCAAGGAAATTAGAGCAATCCACCCGGTAGTCCCACTGGGATTACAGATTGATGATAACTCAGTCATGTACTCCAGAGATTGTAACATTTGGGCCTGGCAGAAAGATAATGTGTGGAACACGGTGAATGTAAAAGGATGTAGGAGAAAAGAAGGTTTGGGTTACATCTGCGAGAACCAGGCATGGGAGGAACATGATGAATATGTCTCACTGGGAATATGTCTCACTGTTCCTTTGATGTTATTCAGGAGAGAAAATCTGTTATTACCTATATTGGTAAAGCATGTGTGTGTGTGTGAGAACGAGATGTGATATTGTATTGATTAATGGACATTGGATTCAACCCATGGTGCCTTACATTAATCGCTGTTTCTGTAATGTAGCCACCATTGTTAGTTGTGATCTGAAGTTTACCGTGCCTATATGGACTGTACAACATTTGAATGCCTGCCCGGAGCTCTACAAGGAGGTTTCCCCCATCTCACTGGGAATGGGTCTCACTGCCATTAAGAGACTATTACAGGGGTGGCCAACCTGCGACTCGCGAGCCGCATGCTCTTTGTGGCTCTTTGCTCTTTGTTCTGCGCATTGTATGGGGTGACAAAAAGTCTTTACTTTCAAATGTGAAAATGACAAGCTGCCACCAAAATTGACAAATCAGCACGAATTTTCGGCAGAGGGTAAGATAAACATGGCTCTTTGTGGTATCTATAGCTATTTTTTGGCTCTTCGTCTCTGACTGGTTGGCCACCCCTGGACTATTAACTTATCCCACTTTACGAGCTGAGCTGCAAAGGCTCAGAACTTGGGGAGAGAATGGCAAACTCGAGATCCAGCACCACAACCAGGAGATCTCTAGGCTTGGTGCTACAGTTAAACACACCAGCCATCGCTCCTGGTGGGAGACTTTGCTTGGGTGGAGCTCCAGTGTAACAGGTCTTTTAATATCATGCTTCACCCCATTGTGGTGATCATTGGTTTCCAAGTTATACTAGCCATGGGTCTGCTTCTGCTGGTTTGTTGGATCCAGCGACTGATGTGATGCCCGCCATGGACTGAAGATCAGACCCGGTACTACGGAGCAAGGATGTGATGGGGATACTCACTCAGAGCAAGGACTTGTTACCTGTCAGCTCTGTGTTCTTGGGGAACTAGAGCGCAGGACCCAGCCTGCCTGACTCACGAAGGAAAACCCTCCCGCTGCCTCTGCTTGAACCAAAACTGATAAAGACCTACAAAAAGCAATGAAAATGCAGTGGGAGACACACCTAAACCCCTCTGGACAAGGGAGACAGGATTAAGGTAACTCCCCTAGCCTCATTTGCATCAAAGATGGGACAGGGAGGCCCCTCCATTAACATTCAGAGCAGAGAACAGAGATTCCAAGGCAGGGACCGCACTGAACTCTGGGACCAGAGAAGCAGGAAATCACGGCATGATGGGAGAACCTCTGCTCCAGATGCTAATCAACCCATGCCCAACACACCCGCTCAGCAGTTATCAGATCAATTCTAATAATGAATCCTTTACTGGTATGCAAAATACAGAATCTGCCTAATTGTATTGTGAGCTCCCTAGAAGTAACATCGCCCATAGAAAGGAACGATCAGTTCCTATTGTCCAGCCTAAACAAAACAAGTCTGGTATACTCCCTTGAGCCATTGTTTACCCATAAACATATCTAGTGTTCAACCTTCAACTGTTGTTGTTTCTCTACAAAAACCCCTACCCAAGTTTAAGTTTCTCTTCTAGTGCTTGGTGTCACGCTGGCTGGATTTGGGGGTGGGGGTGGGACATTTATTATATTGTTTAACATCAGTATGTCAAAATCATAATAATTAAATGAGATATGCCATGTCAGGTACTGTTAGAAAGGCTATAATATGCTCAGTAAGATGATAATGTTTATGTTCACGTGTTATATGTGTAATGGAAGTTATGGATATGGTTGCTATATCTGTATTTCAAATTGTGCTGTGTCTGGGTTAACACCTCAGACAGGATGGCTACAGCAATAGCCTGCTTAATGGCCCATTAAGAAATTCACAGGTACAAGCGGCCCAGGGGGAGAAGCCAGGGATATACCTGATGAGTCACCAGGACTTACTCATGTGACTCTGGACACCGTTTTGGTTCCTTTAAAGTCCACAAGCAGCATGGAAAAAAGCCAGAGACATAAAAGGGAGATGCCCGGGATCCATTTTGTCTTTATTCTGTCTTTCACTCTTTCAATTAAGGAGATTAAGGGGGGATATGAGAGAGGTCGTCAAATGCTTGAAAGGCTGCCATAAAAAAGATGGACAATAATTGTTCTCATGCGACAGATGGCAGGACAAGAGGCGATGG
Organism: Emydura macquarii macquarii; assembly: GCF_026122565.2. NCBI lineage: Eukaryota > Metazoa > Chordata > Testudines > Chelidae > Emydura > Emydura macquarii. Next base: position 5,804 of record NW_027133298.1, read on the forward strand.
CTTCAAACTACAGCACAGCAGATTTAGATTAAATCCAAGGAAAAACTTCCTAACCACAAGAACAGTGGGACAATGGCACAGGCTGCCTAGCATGGTTCTGGAAGCTCCTTCACTGGAGGATTTCAAAAGCAGACTGGATAGCCTCTGTGCTGGCTGGGTTAGACACTCCCTCTGCTCTCTGCTACCCTCCACTTGGCCAGGCGTGTGACATAAGATTGGGAAAGGGTGCTGAGTCTTACCTCCCCTGTTTGACGGCATCACCTCGTGTTAGCAGCACAATGAAGAATGGTATGAGGGTGCCCAACCCCCACCACACCCAGAGACCACGGCAAAGCTCTGACAGTCAGGTTTACTGGGCCGTGGCTCAGCGCAGGGGGCTGGACTTGGTGACTTCTCGAGGGCTCTTCCAGCCCAGTGTTTCTCTCCGTTAGTTCTCGCCTGTCTGAGACTCTCTGGGCCTTGGAGCCTGACCCGGTGCCCCCTGCAGTCCATGCTCAGAGTCCCATTGGCTGTTGGATCTGGCCCTGGTGCACATCTCATCCCCTGTATATGGCACTGCGCATTGTTAGGGTCCCAGCAACCCCTGGGCTATTGTTACAGCTGGACACTGCGCTGAGCTCACACAGTTCTGCCTTCTCTGCTAAATCCCCTCTGGGTTTCCCCCATCCCAGCCCTGAAAATGGGAATGTACGAAAGTAACAACAGGCCTTGGGCTGACCCGAGCAATGCTGCAGGGACACTGGGAGTTCGACTGCTCCCGAATCTGATGTCCCAGCCCAGCCCAAACCAGGTGCCAGGTCAGCCTCAGGCTGCAGGTTCCAGTTTGATTGTGGCAAACCCCAGGTAATTGAAGAGAAAGGAGCACCGAGAAACGAACAGTGGGATTCTATCAGCTGATCTTTTCTGTGGCCACATAATATTTTTCCAAGAAAATCTGCTCAGCCTGGTGAGAATGAGAGAGAAAAATAGTATTTAAATATTAAGGGGAGATGTTATCAAGGAACCCTAGTTAATGTTCAGATCTACCCAGCATTCCCCATGGCATTCTCCCCTCCCCCATCGTTTATGATCCAGTTGAGATGCTGACCTGCATTAACAGCAGCGGAAAGCCCCAGCTGGGGAGTGCGGTACAAAGGGTAACAGCTGTTTATTGAGCTGCAGAGGGGAGCGGTGCCAATGGGATCCTCTGGGGTCAGAGTCTCCTTTTTTATGGTGCATCATTGAAATATTGGCTGAAGACAGGGCATTAGCCAAGGTCATGGTAACACTGAGCCTGTCTGTCCCAGAAAGAAGCTGATAGGAAATGATAATTAAACCCTCAGCTGCCTGCGCTGACAGAGCTGAGCGTCTCTGAGATGCTTCCGCTGTGGCTGTTAAGGTAGTTCCAAGGTCAGGCTGCATCATTCCCTGCTCTGCTACAGACTCCCTGTGTGACCTTAGTCAAGTCACTTAGGCCCGGAGTTTCGAAGGTATTGTGATGTCTAAAGATGCAGATAGGCGCCTAGTGGAAGTTTCAAAGGTACATGGGCACCTGCTTTCCAATGGGAGTTAGGCACCTCGGTGCTTTTGAAAATTCTATTAGATGCCTAACTGCATCTCTAGGTGTTTACAGACCTTCCAAAATCTGTCCTTTAGCCTCCGTGCCAGATTTGCAAAG
>NW_027133299.1:0-7455 GCF_026122565.2 Emydura macquarii macquarii
ACCCAGTTCAGTGGCAAAAGGAAGGTAGTAATTACGGGTGGGACGGGGGAAGCAATATACAACCAATGGGAAAACAGATAAATAGATAGCAAGCAATAGAACTGGGACGTTATGAAAATGGACAAGGACGTCAAAGACGCTAGGAAAAATCCATCTTTGGCAGGGCTAAGGATAACAAACAGGAGATTACTCAGTAAAATTAAGAACAAAAACAATCCTCACAATTTCCAGAGGGAGAAAGAAAACTCGTGAATGTGACAGAAAAGGTAGATGTGGTCAGTAAATATCTTTGTTCTGTATTTGGAAAGAAGCAGTTTGGTGTACTCATACCACAGGAGGTTATGAAATACTTTCCAGCCCTTTAACTCACAAGGAGGATGTTCAAAAGCATTTACTGCAGGAGCAAAGCCTTTTAAATGAATAGGCCTGGAAAACTTGCACCCAGCGAGTAAAGGGTGGCCTAGGAGATCCTGCAACCCACTTATGTAAATGTTTAATAAATCTTGAACTACTGGGGACATTCAGCCATCTGGAAGAGTGCTAATAGATTGCCAATATTTCAAAAGGGCGAGCAGGATGACTGGCGGTTGGTTATCCTGATACCAATCCTGGGCAAAACAATGGAAAAGCTAATATGGGATTAAATCGATATAGAATTAAAGGGTAGGAATATAATTGATGCCAGTCAACAGGGGTTGAAAACTGGTCTTGTCAGATAAAACCGATTTCATCCTTTAATGAGTAGAATTGGCTTGATCAAGGAAACAGAACAGATGCAACAGACTCATTTCTGTGAGGCATTTGATTTAGCAGAGCAAAACATTCAGATAAAATATTAACACTATACACTAGCAATAGAGCACATGTTAAATGGACTAACACTGTAACGACAATCTCAGAGAGCAAATGTAAATGGGCCATTCTCAGTGATTGGGGTGGGTTTCTACTGGGATTTTATGGGGAACAGTTCTGAGGCCCAGTGCAATTCCACATTTTCATCAGGGATCTGGAAGTGAACATAAAATCATTCCAGGCAAAATTTGTGGATGACACAAAGTTTGGCAGAGTGGTTGTGCTGCTGAGGACAAGGCAGGCAGACAGACAGATCTGGACTGTTTGACCACTGAAACAAAATGTTTTAATACAGCCAAATGCAGGCCTGAGCTACAGAATAAGGGACTGTAGAATGGAAACCAGTGACTCTGAAAAGGGATTTAGGGACCATAGTGGACAACCAACTCATCCTGAGCTCCTAGTGTGACGCTGTGACAAAAAGGGCTAATGTGATCCTTGGATGTATGAATGGGAGTAGGGGAGTGGGAGGAGGGGAATGATTGTATCTCTGTACACGGCAGTGGAGAAACTGATGCTGGAATATTTCATCCAGTTCTAGTGTCCACATTTTAAAAAGGATGTTAAAAAATTGCAGAGGATGCAGAAAAGAGCCACAAAAACGATCCAAGGGCGGGAGAAAATACTTTACAGACAGAGACTTACAGAACCTAAACTATTTATCCTCTCAAAAAGACAATCAAGAGGAGACTTGATTGTGAAAGTACTCTCATGCGGAGAATATTCTGGGGAATAACTGGCTCTTTAATCAAGTGGAGAAAGACGGACAAGACCCTTTGGCTGGAAGCTGAAGACAAAATTCCAGTTGGAAATAAAGACTAAATGTTTAACACTGAGGGTGATTCATGGTTGGAACAAAGTGTGAAGAGACGTGGTGAATTTTCCGACGCTTCATGTCGTCACACCAAGCCTGGATGCTTTGCTGGAAGACATTCTGAGGGCTTGGCTACACTTAATACGTTACAGCGGCTCCACTGTTTCACTTCAGTGTAGACACTGCCTGTGCCGATGGGAGGGGTTCTCCCTTCGCTGTAGGTAATCCATCTCTCTGAGAGGTGGTAGATAGGTGAATGGAAGAATTTTCTTTTGACCTTGTGCTATCTACACTGGAGGTTAGGGTCGTATAGCTACGTCTCTCAGGGGTGTGGCTTTCTTTCTTCTTGAAAAAAATTCAAATGCAATTTTGGGTTGCATTAACAGAGGCATCACATGCAAGTCACAGGAGTTGATAGCCCTGCTCTACTAGGCGCAGGTTAGCCGTCACTTGCAATATTGTGTCCTATTTCGGTCACCAATGTGTGGAAAGGATGTGGGGAAAGTGGGAAGGATGCAGAGGCGAGCGGCAAAGATGCTCAAAGGGATGGAATAGAAGCTATATGAGCAAAGGCTGAAGGAACTCGGTATGTTTAGTTTAGACAAGAGGAGATATGGGGGGACATGATCACCATCTTCAGATACTTGAAAGGCTGCTATAAAAAAAGACAGAAAAAAAGTTGCTCTCTCTTGCTACTGCGTGCAAGACAAGAGGCAGTGGGTTCAAATTACAGCATAACAGAGTGTGGAATCAAAGAATTAATCATAGAATTGATTATAGAATGCCTGGCCTGAAATTGATTATAGAGGGCCTGGCCTGAAACTGGGTAGCCTGAACTGTGATGGAAGCCCTCAGGTTAAATCATTGACAGGATGCCCCAAACTGAGACTGAGATAAAGATGCTAAAATCCCACAGGATGTCTCAGGACCACAATTTAAATGCAAACTCCTGTTGTGAACTCTGGCCCTTCTGAAGTCTGTGAACAGACATCTCCTGTTCTGATAAGTATCGGGGGTATGTGCCCCCCCGTCTTCCTGGCCCCATAGGAACTTACTCCATACAGATTAGCATTTTAACATGTATTGTGTAGCCACCCATCTTCGGGTGATAAGCCAGGGTACCTGAAACATTGTATAATCAAGTGGCTCTTTGGCCTTTCCTGTGAAAACATCTGGTGTACCCCATTGTACACATAATTGTCTTTCCTGAACTGTTAATCAAATTCCACTATACGATCAACATGTAAATGAACCTAAGCAACTCCTATATAAGTCTTTTGTATCTGGTAGCCGGGTGAAGTACATTTGCCCAGCATCCAGACATGCTGCTTCACTTCCCTATAGCCACCTAGGTTTTCCCTATGGCTATAGTATTCCCCATAGCTATGGTTATGTTATTGTGTGTGTCACAAATAAAGCTGCACCCAATCCAACTCTAAAATGTAGCTGTGAGACTTTATTTTTCCTTGACAAGAGTTAGATTAGATTTCAGGAAGAAATCCCTCACTGTAAGAACAGCAGGACAATGGAAGAAACTGCCTATGGAAGTCCTAGAAGCACTTTCACTGGAGGTTTTCAAAAGGAGCCTGGGTAGCTACTTGTCTTGGTGGTATAGATTCATAGAATCATAGAAGATTACAGTTGGAAGAGATCACAGGAGGTGTCTAGTCTAACCCCCTGCTCAAAGCAGGACTAACCTCAGCTAAATCATCCCAGCCAGGGATTTGTCAAGCCACAGCTTAAAAACCTCTAAAGATGGAGATTCCAGCACCTTCCTAGGTAACCCATTGCAGTGCTTCACCACCTTTATGGTTCCTTCTAACTCTGTGGTTCTATGATTCTATGATGTAAAATCCGACTGTACACCAGGCCTTAGTCAAATGAAAGTTTTTGGGCTCAATACAAGGGTAACTGGGTGAAATTTGGCCTGGGTTGTACAGAGGGTCAAAATAGATGATGAAATGGTCCCTTCTGGACTTCAACCCCATGGGTCTATCGGTAAAGAAAGTAGACCAGGCACTCACATTTACACTTTCTCATAATACACAAACAAGGGAACATACAATTAAATTGAAAGTCTGAAAATCTAAAATTGCTAAAAGAAATTTTTGTCCATGACACGTATTTGGCCTGTGGAACTCCTGGCTACAGTTATCGTTCGGGCAAAGAGCTCAGCCTGAACAGGATTCCAACATGCTGTGGCCATTGCAGGCAGCGCTGGTGGCACCCGTTAGTGAAGGCTGTCTGACACTGACACTGACCAGACCGCATTGTTAGTGGTTTACAAGTTTGCCAGACTTGAACCGTCTGGCCTGAAGTCTCCCATGCCGGGCGTCTGCTTCTGGCTGAGTGATTGTTTGAGAGTGTCAGGCAGAAAAGAGTGAGGTAAGAGCCCCTCCCATTCCAGCCCAGGAAGTTACAGCCAGACCCCAAAAGAGCCAGGAGGAGGTTACTGTGCATTAGCACAGAACTGACTCTAGGCTCTTTACACAATTGTTGCTCCCAGGGGCATCAGCCGGGGCACAGCAAACTAGACAATAGCGAAGCGGGGACATTGTGGCCAGTGATACTGGAGTATACTCATCACCTGTGGAAAGGGCCAGGGATGTTTACTGGCTGTGCAGAGCGCAAAGGACCACAGACTTGTTCTCTGCCCCATCCTGCCCACTTTGCCTGGGGTCTGTTGAGCAGTGCGCTGTGCGCAAGGGATAGGTACCTGTGAATTGTGAGCTGTAAGTGTCTTCCCTGGCAATCCCCCTGTCAGGTAGCCGAGTCCCACACCTCTCTCACATCAGCATCTGCAACAACATCCCACGCCGAGAGCCAACACAGGGCAAGTGCCCCGGGCCAGATGGAAACGGGTTTATAATATAGCTCTGGGCAATCCCAGTGGGGGTTCCTAGGCTGCAGACAGGAGACATCAGCCAATGTCTCTCCACCTCTGCGCATCTATGTTCTTTATCCATCTGTAGGAGTAAACAGTAATTAAGGGTCCTTCCCAAAGGGAGAGGAGAACTCCGGGCTCTCTGCGGAGTCAGAGAGGAATTGGCTGCTCAGTGTATTTGTGTACAGTTAAACATTATTAACAATTAGTCAGAGAAGTAGGGATAATGGCTAGATCTCTATAGGGGTCTGACGCCATGTCAATGCCTGGGATGGATGGCTAGCTAGCAGACAGGCAGATCTGGAAAGATGACACAGGAGAGTCACTGTTAACTAAGTAGATGCCACTAAGGGCTCAGAGATCAATAATAATTCTGTCTAGCGCTAGTTTGTTAATCTGAATGTCGTGTTGTACTCGGTCAAACACCTTGTAATGTTCTCTAAGTCTATGATTTCTCCCCAGTTACCTTTAGCCACCAAATTTGTTATCACCTAAAAAAGAAATCACGTCTGTTTGACACGTTATATTTATTTTACCGATGACCCTTCCCTCTCCATCACTCCACATCCGATTTTACTAACATCTTACACGGCAGCAGAAGTGACGTTGGGAACCACAATGTCCTGGTCAAATTTCAACGTGGGTAAACTGAGTCACCCTGGACTGTTGATTGGATACAATATTCTTCTTCTTTGTATGCAACTGTGCCCAGCACCTCCCATGAAGGACTCAAGCTTGCATTGGGCTGGACACATGAAATGAAGACCTTGTTTCACAAGAAATTCTCTTCCCGTCCTGTTCTAAACTGTGTTCTGTGGGGAGCTGTGCGCTGCTAAACAGCTGCCATGTTCCCCCTCAGAAGTGGGTGCAACGGATCCTATTTCTAGTTACTAAAGCTGCTGGAACCCTTCTGGAGCAGGTGGCGCTGTGGGAATGTCAGAAGAGGCATGGTCCGGGTGGCAGTGCTTTCTGCTACCACACACTACTGCAGCATTCACAAGATTGAAAAGTCAAATCTGCTTTTATGTTCTAAAAAGGCCTGAGTACATCGGCAGCACAGTGTAAATATCAGCAACAGCACAGGACTGAATCCCAAGTAGAGAGGGCTGTCCCTGGGCTAGTCCCAGAAGACATGGGGACTTTCATAAGCATCCTGGCTGGGCAGGTTGTTCAATGTTTGGAGGAAATAGCCACAATCCTGGATGTCCACATCCACCTCTCACATTCAAAGAATCATAAAATCATAGAATCATAGAGTTGGAAGGGACCTCAGGAGGTATCTAGTCCAACCCCCTGCTCAAAGCAGGACTAACCTCAGCTAAATCATCCCAGCCAGGCTGTCAAGCCACAGCTTAAAATCTCTAAAGATGGAGATTCCACCACCTCCCAGGTAACCCATTCCAGTGCTTCACCACCCTCCTAGTGAAAAACTTTTTCCTAATATCCAACCTAGACTTCCCCCTCTGCAACTTGATACTGTTGCTCCTTGTTCTGTCACCTGCCACCACTGAGAACAGCCTAGCCCCATCCTCCCTGGAACCCCCTTTCAGGTAGTTAAAGGCTGCTATCAAATCCCCCTCATTCTTCTCTTCTGCAGACTGAATAAGCCTAGTTCCTTTAGCCTCTCCTCATAAGTCTTGTGCTCCAGCCCCCTCATCATTTTGTTTGCCCTCCTCTGGACTCTCTCCAACTTGTCCACATCCTTTTTGTAGTAGAGGGCCCAAAACTGGACACAATACTCCAAATGCGGCCTCACCAATGTCAAATAGAGGGGAATAATCACTTCCTGCGATCTGCTGGCAGTGCTCTTACTAATGCAGCCCAATAGGCTATTAGCCCTCTTGACAACCAGGGCACACTGCTGACTCATATCCAGCTTCTTATCCACTGTTACCCCAGGTCCTTTCTGCAGAACTGCTGCCTAGCTCGTCGGTCCCCAGTCTGTAGCTGTGCATGGGATTCTCCTGTCCTAAGTGCAGAACTCTGCACTTGTCCTTGTTGAACCTCATCAGATTTCTTTTGGCCCAATCCTCCAGTTTGTTTAGGTCACTCTGTATCCTATCCCTACCTTCCAGGGTATCTACCCCTCCCCCCAGCTTAGTGTCATCTGCAAACTTGCTGAGGGTGCAATCTACCCATCCTCCAGATCGTTGATTAAGATGTTGAACAAAACCGGTGACAGGACCGACCCCTGGGGCACTCCCGCCTGTGACCGGCTGCCAGCTAGACATGGAGCCATTGATCACTACTCGTTGAGCCCTATGCTCTAGCCAGCTATCTAACCACCTATTATAGTCCATTCATTCAACCCATAGTTCTTTAACTTGCTGATAAGAATACTGTGAGAGACCGTATCAAAAGCATTGCTAAAGTCAAGGTATATCACGTTCACCGCTTTTCCCACATCAACAGAGCCAGTCACCTCTTCATAGAAAGAGTCACCTCTTCATAGAACTCTTTCTTCCTCTCTCTGGACAAGGAGCAGGCTCCCTGCAGCCAGACATGCTTTTATCTGCTCTTCCCGTCCTCCCGTGGCTCTAATGTCCCAGCCGCTTGCCTGCTAGAACCTGGGCAACGTCCCAGCTTTAGGTGGTAGCAGCTGTAGCACCCTCGTGGGACGAGAACATGGTGTGATGCTCTGATTGCATGTGACCATTTCTATCCCTGTTGTGCAGTTGCAGCAAATCTTGACAAAGCCTGTCACGCAGGGTGTCAATGGGAAAGTTACGATTTGCCAAGCATGACTTTCCTGTTTATACGCGTGGATCTCCTTCCTATCTGATGTTAAGATATTGGCTATGACTGTATCTTATCCTGCTGTTGTATCCCTGGGTAACGCCCTGGTAGACGGTACCTGAAGGCCAGACAGCGATGTGTTGATGGCCCGTCAAGGACACTGAGCTCT
>NW_027133300.1:0-75654 GCF_026122565.2 Emydura macquarii macquarii
CTCCCTAAGGGTCTGGGCAGTGCACTGTTTGCTCACCCGGTCGAGGGTGAGAGACTGCTTCACTTTGCCTGCCCGCCCCACCTGAGTACCTGGACTTTGAACTGTTTACTTGCCCTGCAGAGGGCTAGAAGCCTCCTACCTGGCCTGCCTCACCCCGACAGCCGGTCTGGGCCCCAACTTACTGGATTGCCCTGCCTGAGGGTTGGGGGGCTCAGGATGGTGGGATTGCCCAGCTGGGCCACAGAGACCCAGAACTGCTAACCTCCCCCCTTTTCTCTAGAACTCCCCACAGGACATAGGGGCCAGGAGGTGCAGCCTCCCTCGGAGATTAACAGCGAAGGAGGACCACCACTCTAACACACGCTGGAGAATGTTTACAGGGTGGAAGTTAAGAGCTAAGAGATTCCCAGGGACCAGTGTAGCTGGTGCATGTGCAACATATTGTTTTTCTGTCTTTGCTGTGAATAATCACTTAATTATTTCACATCTTCACTACAGAGGCCCCTGCCCTGACCGAAGATGTCACAGGGGACGTTTATCATGGTGCCAGAGAAGTGTCTGACCCTGAAGATGACTCTGTTTTGGGGCAGAATCATGAGGAAGACTCTGGGGTGAGTGACTGGAACAAGGATTCACAAACAAGTGAATTTGCACTTCACAGTGTCTCTATTGAATGGGTAATGCAGCAAGGGAAAACCCTGGCCAAACCAATGTGTATGAGAAAAGAACTCATTTTCTCAGGATTGACAGGAAAAGCGAGGTCCCTGCTGTGTGGTACTTAGTGATCAAAGTAGGAAGATCCTCAATGTCTGTGACACTGGTGAGCATGGGGCTATGGCTTTGGGGTACCAACTGGCATAATCACCAACATAAGCCAACACCCACTTGAACTTGGTTGCAAGGACCCCAAGAGGTTGACCCCAATTCTGTCTAAAGTGCTGCTCACCTATGGAGGAGGACTGTGGGGGGCCACCAGTTGGCATTATAGACAGGATGCACAATAATCTTTGCAATTGCAATAAACCCCAGCCCAAATGAACTGGGCCAGTACCCTCTCTTGGGTGTTCTCTGCTCTCAAGTGACAGGACCATGGTACATCTTGGGTTAAGTTTTAACATCTGGTTCTGATACAGCTGGTGACCAGGATTTGGGTTTGGTGGGCCCCAGTTTGTTTGTCCCAGATCACCCTCACCACCTTCAAAATGGGGTACTAGGCATCCTGGTCAAGATCAACCAACACCCCATTTCCCCTAGCCAACCGGCCATAGGATGGACTAAAGATTGGATCCTCCCTCTGACTCTGGATGAAGTTGAGCCCCGTATCTACGACCAGTGGGTTGTCCCGAGGAGGAGGCTGTTACTCTGGCTGCTCCTTAGGATGCTCCAAACCACACTCTCCCTGGCAGGCCTTTGGTTTGGAACCAAACAGCTCAGGGTCGGAAAAGGGGAAAATTTCCTCTAGCTGCATCTCACCTTGGTTCCTGAAGTTGAGTGCCAAACCTGCATTCCCATCCACGCTCAGAAGACTGGTTACAGGTCTCCATGGGTCCCCAGTCCTGGCTCAATACCAAGGTGGAGGTAGGTGTCAGCCCACAGGCACTGACATTTCAACCTGCACCCCCCACAGTTAACCTGAGTTAGCCGTAGGGTAGGACTGAAGAACTCCATGAAAATACTCAAACAATTCAGCTGCTTTCGGACTCTGGGAGCAATTAAAAATGCTCTTGTATCAATGTCTGCCCCAAACCTGAATCAACCAGAACCCAAAACCTCAGTCTCCCATACGGTATCTGGGACCTTCACCACAAAGGGTTCTCCACACATTTCTGAGGAACAGCCATGCACAGAGTCACGCTGCCTTTAGGGGCAATCTTTGTGCTCATGGACTTCTTGCCAGAAGTAAAATGAACTAGGGAAGCCCCTCCCCTTTCTTCCCAGCTGGGATTCCTTGAGCAGTTGGCTCTCATTCATGACAGCTGACCTATTACAAAGACCACGGATAAATCTACACCAGTGGTTCCCAACGCATGGCCCAGGGACCAAAATTGGCCCACGTGGACTTTCAAAGTGGCCCACTGCTGCTCTCCCGCTGGCTGCAGAAGGGAGCTGCTGCCTAAGGACCCAGGTGGAGCACGTTGCTGTGGGGCTACAGGGCCGGTGCAGGCTCCTTGCGGCACGCAAGGGGATGGGAAATCAGCGCTCCCCTCCCCTGGTGTTATACTTGTAAAATAAACAGCAGGATCTTATTCGGAGGGACAAGGCAATACGCCACGTTTATTGTGAATACAAAGATTTCAGAAAGCAATTGCGTGCACACTTTCACACACACACACACACACACACAAGGTTCTACAACAATAAAGTAAAGTTACCAGCCTCTGCTGCTCGTGTTAGTCCCCTGGCCAGGTGGCTAAGACACAAGGGAGGGAGCAGGGGTCTGTCGGTGTGCACCGGTGCTCCTGGAGGATGATTGTAGAACCAAACCCAAAGTCCTCATCTTTTCGTCCCCTTTTTATAGGGGTAAGTTCTTATGCCACGCTATGGGTTCTGCTTTGTCATGCTGCATCAGCATCCTGGTGTGATTATCAATCACCCATGTTTTGCAGCCATGAGCATTGTTGTTATTTTTCATAGTCCAGTTCATTGTTTTTGTCCTTCCAGGTGGATCCCAGGGTCATCAGGGTGGACAGTCTTTGGCCATCTGGATCGTAAAAGTTGTTATCTTCACTCCCTTGAACATCTGAGACTGGCACCTTTCCCCGTCACTCGCTGATCACACATCACTCAGTCATCTGTTCACACCCTAATCTCTTAACATTTACTTAAAACTTGTAACTGGAAGACACAAGTGTCCTTCAGAAACAATAACATTTCGTTTTATCTAAAACATTCACTATTATTACAAAACATCTTCATTTAACATTGTATCTTTCTATTTGAGAACATTTGCTGATGTTACTTTAAGCAGTGATCTTATAACGTATGTACGGCACCATAGCAACAGTTTCACAGAAAGATCTTTGGTAACTTCACAAACAGGATAATCAATGACCAGATGTGAGTTGCGGACAAAGAGATGGTGGTTTCAGACAAACTTAATAGGGAAGGCAGTGGAAGCTGGGGAGGGAAGGGAAGTTGGGGGAATACAAGTGCAGTTCCCCTGGAACTGTGCCAATGATATTTTATTTCTTTTTTTTTCTGAAGGCCCTAGTCCAGCACAGTTACTGAAACATGATGAAGTCTAAGCACTTGAGTAGATCCATTGGTTTAAATGAGGCTATTCACATGCTTTTCATTGAGCATATGATTACAAGTTTGCTGGACTGGGGCCTTACTGTCGGAATATATTATAATAAATAATAATTAAGAACTAGAAAGTCCCACTATTAAACTTTGCAAAGTTAACAGCAAAAGTGGGTCAGCTATGACACTTCACTCCAAATTTAAAATCCTAAATCGCAAATCTAAACCCAAGCCACTTCACAAGAGTGCGGGGATTTGGAATTCTGAACTGGCAATCAGAAAAATAAACTTGAGTTGTGAAGTTGAAATCTGGTCCTAGAGCTGATCTTCCTCATGTTTCTGGGTGGTTTGGATTCTGTTTCATAGTTTTGAGTCCATCTCCAGTTAAAAGTGAACTGTAAAGAGAAAATGGAATTGTAGGCAAGCTCAGAAATGTGACTTGAACGTCCGTGCCAGCTGGGCTGGGCACAGGAGATTGAGCACAGAAATCTGTTTTAATTGACTTTCCAAAAATTCTTTCAAACCCCTGTCCTCCTGCCCTGAAATCTGTTTTTACAAGTTTGCTAATGATGCCCCATATTCGTCACTGTGAGATACTATAGATACCAGAAGATTCAGATGCCAGAAGAGACATCACTGCCACAAGGAGAGTTAGCATGAGTTTTCTGGTACTTGTGATGCCCAAGAAAGCCAATGTTTCCCTGTAAACCCAGAAAAGAAAGGGGATTCAAATGGAGAGGAAAATAATTTGATCAGGTTAAATTAGAACTGATTCCTGACATAATTACTGAGTGCTGATATTATCACAAGAGCTGTAAAAGATCATATCAAAGGATTGGTTTGCAAATATCTCTGGTCTTCAAATTGACATAATACACCGGTGCAATGCAGAGCTTCTTCGTGTGTAGCTCTTTCAGAACAGTCTCCATCTGCTATTACGTAGTGTCAAAGAACATGACATCAAACGTAGCTCTAGAAATCAAACTCCTTTGTCTCTCGAGTGCCTGCCCTGAACCCCACTGCATGCAACCAGAACCTTTAAGTAGTGCCCCCTCCCTCCCACTATCAGCTGTTACCCGTCACTTCTGCACAGATAGATGGAATTCCTCCACTGGCCTGCAAACACAGCCCTCTCTTCCACTCTGGGACCTCCAGCAGATGAACATCTGCAAGGCTTCCCCAGTCTGAAACAACGTTAAAAGCAGTCCCGGAAACAGGCCCCTGCTATTTTTCCCTCCCTGTTTGACTCACAGAGTGTGAAGCTGAATGCTGGTCACCTTGAACAAACGACACTTCATTAAACCCTGAACACTGCTCCGTCCACCTGGCTGGGTTGCTTCCAGCGTAGCTCCCTGCATCCAGTGTTCCCCAGGCATTCCATCAATAAATGTCACGCCAGGGAACGTGGTCCTCTGACTCCAGTCTCACTGATCATGATCCATCTGCCCTATTTTACAAACATTCTAATGTCAATATTAAAAACAAACCACTGACACCTGAGCCCTCACCCAGGGTGGTGGGTCCATAAGGCCAGAGAAGGTTTAGTCTTCCCTGACAGCCAGGCGTGGCCCCATCCTCTCCTCCTGCATCCTCAGGACCCACAGACCATGTGCACGGTGCCAGCCGCTGCTGCGTTCACCAGCCTCTTCCCCGCCCTGAAGCGGGCCACCGGGGGCTGCAGCCAGCAGGAGCACTGGGCCAGTGCTGCGGGGCTGGGGCTGACTGGATCTGGCCCGTGCTCTGGGGCTAGGGTGGGCCGGTGCTGTTGCGGGCTGGCACTCTGACCAGCGCTGGGACAGGTGGGCCAGGTTTGGTCTGGCGCTCCAGCTGGGGCGGTTGGCCCAGCACTCTGGGGCGGGAGCTGCCTGGCCTGGCCCAGCCCAGCCCGACATTCTGGGTCTAGGACAGGCTGGCGCTCCAGGGCTGGTGCTCCAGGGCTGGGGCCACCCAGGGCTGGCAGGCTAGCGGACTGGGGGTGGGGCGAGGCCTGGGACTCAAACCAGCTGGTGCAAGACACCTCAGGCCCTGCAGGGGCCTGGACAGGGTCCAACAGGGGAGGGGACGAGTCACTGACAGAAGGGGCGGGGACAGGGGTCTAGCCTCGCAAATGGGCAGTTCACGCACCACCCATGTCGGGTCCCCTTGGTAAGAGGTTGCTAGCACATGGCTGACACAGAATCTCATCTTCACCACGTACGCAGTTGGCTCCCTGGCCTTCGAGCTAGTCTGATAGACCCAGAGACAGAACAGAAGAATGGCTATGCTGGGTCAGAACACTGGTCCAGCTATCCCAGCATCCTCTCTTCCAGTGGTGGCTGGTACCGGATGCTTCAGGGGGAGTGAAACAGAACCAGGCATTTTATCGAGTGATCCATCCCCCGACATCCAGTGTCAGTTTCTAGCAATGAGAGGTTTAGGGACACCTGGAGCCTGGGGTTGAGTCCTTGACCATCTTGGCTACTAGCCACTGATGGACCTGTCCTCCATGAACTTATCTCATTCTTTTTTTAACCCAGACAGATCACGATACACTCCCCAACGCTACAGCGAGGCCCAGCGTTTTGTATTTTCCTTTTTTCTAAATGAATTTCATCCGTCATTGCTACCATAATGGGTCTGTGGGCTGGAAATATGGTCAGCAGGAGCTTCTCAGCAGTCCAGTGAATAAAGATGGAATCAGAACATACCCAGGTGATAAAAGCACCAATCTGTGGCCTTGCCATGATGCAAAACATAAAATGGGAGATACCTTTTCCCCCCAGTGGACAAAGGTATGATATGCTCTGTCATCCTCTGGGCCGGCACGCTCACCTCAGCTGGACCAGCCCTCTCCCTCAGGCTCTTTGGGACAGGACCCTCAGTCAGCCAGGGGAAAGGAAGAGGGCCAGGGATGAGGTGTCCAGCAACACGCACTGCAGGACCAATGGCGCCTGGCAGTACAGCAGGCGATAGAGGAATGGGGCGCTCCGTGGGAGGAGAGAATGTTGAGCCAATTCCTCAAGCATGCCCAGAGGAAGAAGGATCAGGAGCAGTTACTGTTGGTGCTGCTGATAGACCTAGTGGCCAGAGGGGGCAACCTCCAGCTCCATGAGCAGTGCACAGCCCAGTACAGCACCAGCTCCACAAGCACAAAGGTCAGCTCCAGGGCTGCACTGTTCTCCAGAGCACCACAGCCTGCAGCCAGAGCAGGCCCTGGACAACTCTGCCGTGGTGTGTTCAGTGGACAACTGCATGAGCTGGCACAGGCAGATGTGTCCTGAGCAGGCCACCTGCATACAACCTGCGCAGTCTGTACAGCCTCATGCAACGTGGACAACGCATTGTGTTGGGGGCAGGAGAACAGGGGCACACGTTTGACATCTAATTCCAGCACCGTGGAGTGGATTATTTCTGATAACCCCAGCTGGAAACTGAAGGGAAACTGAAGGGCCGCCCAAGACCACAAGGGCACGCCCAGGCCAGGATGGGGCAGCACCAGTCTACGGTCCCAATCTGGCAGGGGATATAAATGTTAGATTTTGAAAGTTTGCAGGATGGGAAAACCGCTTCCCACCCAGCTCGACTATTCAGGTCAGCGCGTTCCCAGTGTCCCTGCAACACGGTCGCTGCTTCCTGAGCACCGGGGCATGGCTGGGGATGGCTCTGCAGGTGCCTCTGCCTCTGTGTCTCCTCAACTGGGTTTGCTGTCTCTCCCGAGGTTTCGTGTCGCTCAACCTTCTGGCTGGGTCACTCTCTGAGTTCAGCAGCCTTCAGGATACTTCATGTCCAAATACCTGGGGAAATACGAAGTCTCAAATTGATGTAAAGTAAAGGGCTTCCGCCCCTCCTGCGCTCAGCTCCCAGTTGTGCTCACTCTCAGGTGAGAACTGACTCTCTGGGATATTTCCCACTGGGAGTCCAAGTACAACACAAACAAAACTGGTCTCCTGCACCCCCCTGGGATTCACACTCCACTAAACAATGTCTTTCTCATTCCCTACCAGAGCGCTGACTCCCAGGACTTTTCCTGGAGCCTGGCCTCTTCTCTGCCTTAGCAGGTCACACCCATAGCTGGAGTCCTTTCCCCCCTCCACCTCAGGGTCTCCTGCAGGAGCCTTGTTGCTTTCTGCAGTTTCTGCAGCCATCTACCACTGTTACACCCTTTTTCTGTACATGCTGATGGGCTAAATAAACACTAATTGTGTCATATGACCCATTAGTCACCTGACCTTTTCCAGTCTTCCCTCCTGGGGAGGTGAGCTCATTGTGTGAGAGGTGGGGCTGGGCCCATTTCCACTAACAGGGGCCAGTTATTCTGTGATAATTCCCTTTCCTTGCCTCCCGTTCTTTTCAGGGAGAGGAAGTAGGAAAATGACATGCATCTTCGTTCCTAGAACCTCACTGATTATAGACATTGGTCTCCTGTGAGGCAAAAGTGAAGCAAAATTCCATTGATCACATAGGATGTTGTCTGGGCCACAGAAAGGACCATTGCATTCATCTAGCCTGACCTAATCCAGCACAGGCCGCAGGTCTTCCCTGAATTAATTGCCCTTTGAATACAGCATAACTTTCAGAAAAAATCAAACCTTGAATTAAAAATTTGCCAATGATGGAGGATTCACCACAGCCGTTGGTAAGTCATTCCAGGGCTTGATTATCCCCACTGTTAAATACGTGTGCCTTATTTCTAACCTGAATTTACCTATCTTCACCTTCCAGCCATTGGGTCCTGTTATACTTTTGTCTGCAAGATTTAAGAGCCTCTTATCAAAGTTTTATTCTTCATGTAGGTTCTTGTAGACTGTGATGAAGTCACCCCCTAAACTTCTTTGATAATCCTTCTTAAATATGGGATACCAGATCTAGACACAGTTCTCTAGGAGCAGTCGCACCCGTGCCAACTACAGAAACAATGGAACCTCCCTCCTCCTACTCGATACTTCCTTCTTTATACATCCAAGGATGCATTAATTCTTTTGGTCATAGCATCACACAGGGAGTTCATGTTCAACTGAGTATCCACCATGACCCCCAAATCTTTGACAGGGTCACTGCTTCCCAGGATAAGGACCTTCGTCCTGTAAGTATGGCCTAGTTTCTTTGTTCCTAGATGTATAACTTCACATTTGACGCTACTGAAACAAACATTATTTCCTTGTGTCCAGTTTACCAAGTGACCCAGATCATTCTGTATCAGTGACCTGCCCCTTACATTATTTACTTCTCCCCCAATCTTATGTCATCTGCAAACCTTATCATTGATGACTTTATTTTTTCTTCCAGGTCATTGATGGTAGAAACACACTCACTCGACGATAAATCCCTATTTACAGTTATATTTCGAGTTCTGTATTACCCATAACCCTTGATCTGAGGGTGCAAGACTAAATTTATGTATCATGTACTGAGGAATATTCAAATGCTTCAGGATACTAAAATAGAAGCTATTAGGGCTGTAATGCAAGACATGCAAGTAGGTGCACATAAGAAGCTGTATAACAACCAAGGTAGACTTGCCAATAAGCTGAGGCCTGGTAGTAGTTATAATAGTCTATGTAGCAAAGGAATTAGCATGACTGATTAACCAAAGGTTATAAGATTTAGCAATAGTTTGCAATATGTAGTTTGGAATACACAAGGACACCAGAGCAGAGAGCTGAGACCTAAATATAAAATGTTCCCAGATGTGTGGAGAATGTAAGGAAAAAGGGCATAAAAGATGTTTGCAGTGTCAGATATTACTTCACCTACCTTTTGTCTCCTATAAAAAGGTGGTCAGACCAACCCTAGTTGGGACAGTGGTATGACAGGAAGGTGGGAATCAGATCGTCACTGCCCTCTTATGGTGCTCGCCACTTATTGTTCTCTTCATCCTTATCTCTAATGGTCTCCAAGAGGTTGTGAATATGTCAGCCTTGGAGTGTTTTGTTATATGCATCTGTTTTTGTGCTAATGCTTGGATTTGCTTGGCGTCTCCCTGTTCCTACTATCTCACTAGATAGTAATCTTAGGTAGCTGCCTGAGTAAAGAACCTCCTATTAGTGACTTGTGCAATTTTCACCTTAAACTTATCAAAGGCTACACCTGTCAGCTGGCCAGTGTTTAATCCATTACCACAATGACACTATTTATCAACAAACTTTGTAATCTCACCAAACCAGATATCAAGTTAATTTCACAATATCCATTTTCCATAAAACCATGTTGACTGGCATTAATTATGTTACACTCATTTAATTCTTTGTTAACTGAGTCCTATATCAGAAGTGTCCATTATTTTCCCTGGATGATGTCACTCTGACAGGCCTACAATTACCTTGGTCATGCGCTTTACACTTTTTAATTATTGGCGCAGCATTAGCTTTCTCCCAGTCTTTTTGGAACTTCCCCAGTGTTCCAAATGTTATTGAAAACCAACCTTAATGATTCATAAGCTCCTTGGCCACCTCTTTTAAAACTCTTGGATGCAACGTCTCCAGACCTGCAGCTTTTAAAATGTCTAACAGCAATTGCTTTTTAACATTCTTCTGGATTTCTTCTTTATCATCCTCACCCTCATGTGATATGATTAAATCATCTGACCTTTTTCCCAAATACAGAACCACAATATACAGTGAACACTCCGCTCTTTCTGAATTCCTAACGATAATTCTACCATTTCCATCCAGCAATGGACCGATACCATTTTTAGGATTCTTTTTGTTGCTAATATACTTTACACTTTCCTTCTAATTGTTCTGAACAATGCTGGTCATAGATTTCTCCTTATAGGCCTTTGCTTCCTTTATCAATTTTCTACAGTTCCTAACTGCTCATATATACTCATTACTATCACCTAACCTGTCTACAACTTGCCATATATATATAATTTTTATTTATGCCTTCACTTCCATGCTAAGCTAAGTTGGTTTAGTTTTTTAACTTGTTCAGCCCACTTCTTTCTTCTTTAAGTCTTCTGGGAATACAGCAAAGGCCCATTCAGGTCAGAGATACAGACACACTCCCAGCTGCAGAAAGTTTACTGTCAGGCTTCCTCAAGAACATCCAGGATTGAAGATGGGAGAAATAACAGAAACAAATTATCATGGTGAGAATTGGGTCAATTTCCTGTTTTGTTCTTGTTTTTTAAGTAGGGGAAAAGCAGAGTGAGGGGGAATGGTAGGACTGGGGCAGGGAGGAGGGTAAAAATAAGGAGAGGGAAGGAAGAGGCACATCCACACCCTATCACCTGTCAATCCATTCTTTGTTGAGTCATTTCCCAGAATCACAACTGAACTGAGTGTGAAGGACGGAGTTGAAGGAGGATCAGGTAGACACTGCAAACATACAGGAAGGGCAGTATGGGAGAAAATGCAAAGGTAAAGAATTAAAAACATTTCCCTTAATTGAAGTATTTGCAAGAGTTCTCTTTAGAGAACAGCCTGAGGTAAGTGTGGTGTTAGCCAGTCGTGATTCTGTTCTAAATGCCCCTTGCCTTGCGTCTGCTCATTTATTGTCTGTCTCACGTGAATGAAGTCAACTTGTTTCCAAGGAGACTTCCTCATCCTGACAGCACTGATGGGCCTGGTGTGTGCAGGACAGGACAGCCTGCTACTGCAAGAGAGAGTCATGGCCTGCTCAGGAAGTGCTAAGCTCTGTTTCTACTACTAATGACAATGGTCTAGGCAAGAAACCTCAAAGACGATGGCTATCACACATGGCCATGGACGGTGCAGAGAGCACTAAGAACTATCAGTGTTACAGATGGCGCTGGGGTAATTCCTTTTCTACAACAGCTGATCTGAGTGGCACAACCTAGTTCTAGTGACTTGTCCTTGTCTACAATAGGCCGTGCCCTACACCGGGAGTTGGTCTGGTAATGATCACCTGTGGCACAGGGGATTTCTTCATTAGTTTATGAAATGACCAGCCTCTAATGTCTCCCAATTCATGTTTAATATGCTATAGAATCTATCGGGTGAGACACAGCACAGATACAGTTTGTACAGAACTTTTCTGTCCTGCACCAGAGACGAGGAGGGGGGAAGGAAGGGAGGAGGGAGGGAGTTACACGATGCTCTGAGGCTGTGGTAAAGCTGACGTCAGGAGGGGGCTCATCACTCATATATGGTGATGTTTGTTGCTTTCAAGTTTTATTGGATGTTTTAGCTGCAGAAATTCTCAGATAAAACCACTGATAATAACTAAAAAGGCAGGTGGGTTTGCTATTGGTTCCTTCTGGCAGCTGGTGCCAGCCTCTGAATCTATATATTTCCCTTCCGTGGCTTTGTTATCACTTGTCAGACTCAGAGGAGCCCTGGCAGGGTGTTCAGGTGCAACCAGTGCAGTGAGAGGAGGGGACAGCACGTCAGGCTGGCAATGAAGGGACATCTCTGCACTCCGGTGCTGTGGCTTCTTCTCCTCACAAGTCAGGACACAGCAGGTAAGTCTCCTCTTTAGTTAAGATGGGGAGCTGGGTTAACGGGAACTAGGATGGTAATTTTTACAGTCAGCTTTTGACCGTCTGTGTCTGGCTGGAGTTTGTGACCTTTCCTGTCAGATGCAGACTTTGCCACTGTTCCCCAGGCTTCCGTTACCTCCAGTTTAGATTATTGCAGTGACTTCTACAAGGGGCTGCACGCGTAAACCATTCAGAGACTGAAGCTGGTGCATGCGGCTCACTTACTGAGTGTCTCACTGGGAGCGTGTTACAGCACTGCTACAGGATCTGCTCCAGCTGCACATCTCCGGGTGAAGATTAAGGTGTTTGTTGTAATTTATAAAGTCCTAAATGACCTGGGTCTGGCCTCCTTGCGGGATCATCTCTCTCCCATTGTGCCCTACTGCCACATCTGCGGTCAGCAGAGATGTCCGAGCTGGTTCCCCTTTTATAAAGGAAATGGATGAATGGAGTCTGGAAGTTGCTTTTCTCTTTTGGCCAAAATAGCTCAGATTTAATGACTTCCTGGCACACTGGCAAACACAGGATTCTAATGGGGCATTTGGGTAGGACCCAGGCTGTGCCTGACATAACGAGAGAGGGGCGGGAAGGAGTTTCTGTAGGTGTCCGGCTGGCTGAGTTCTTGTTGATACGGTCAATGCTGCTGGGATTTGCGTGTGCTGTCAATGCTGTCCGGGTGCCTAGAGCCTTGGCTAGGCCTCGCTTTAGTATTTTAAATCCAAATAAATACATCCATAATTTGGGATCCAACAGAAATGTCTGTTTGGTCCAAAGCCAACAGCTCCAAGGGCCGAGTCCTGGCTCCTCACTCCCCCAGTCACTCACTGCAGTCAGTGGAAGTTTTGCATGTGTGAGGTGAGCAGGACTTGACCCAAATGAGCCCAGAGCTGATTCCTCCCACAGAGGGGTGCTGTGTGAGTGTGTGTGTGTGTGTGTTGGGGTGCTGTGTGCAATGCCCTGTGCTCACGAGGGTACTGGAAGTTGTGCCAGCAGGAAGATTTATCCTGAAGGAGCCCTTCCTCCCTGCCCCAGGGTTTCTGAGGGAGCAGAGAAGCTTTGAATTCTAGCTGGAGCCTAGAGAAGCCCGACCAGCACAAGCTGCATGGGAGAGGTGCAGTATCAGGGCATTTCACGACATCATTGGCTTCTTTCCCTCCAGGCTGCCCCTGCCCAGTTTCAGGGCTGCTCTCATTCCCCCAGCACAGGACTGGGGGGTGGGGGTGTTGCAGGCTCTTTGCCATGCTGTGTCCCAGCTCTGGACAGACGTAACACCAGTGAGGGGACCCAGACCTTGGGTTATGGCAACACAGGCGGGTGCAAGACAAGAAATGAATCTGGCTCAAAGACTCCAAAACTGATTCCAGATTGGCTTAGAACTAAAGTGGGTCCCAGATCTGATTTAAATAATGCAGTGATTGGAACCTGTTGGGCTGGTGTTAATGGCAGGAGAATGACCCAGGTGCCTGGCAGGGCAGGGCAGTGAACTGCACAGCTGTAGCTGGTTCATGGGAACCCCATGTGCTGCTGCACCAACCTGAGAAACTGAAGCTGAAGTTTATCATCAGAAATATGAGTCTAAATTATTGTCTTTCAGAAAAACCTGCCCTAACGTGTATTGCACAGACAGCTCAGTAACTGTGCAGTGAGTAGGGGGCTGATACCCAGAAAATCCTGAGTGAACAGATCATCCAGCAGGTTACTTGGTGTTTGTATTTCAAATTCCCCAAAAGTTCACATATAAGGTGCTGGGGTTAGAGCCCAGGTACAGCTGCACATGAGTGAAAAGTGAAGAATTCTACGGTGACTCGGGGGTGATCAGACTGACAGTGCAGGAGATGGACAATCGCTGCTGTGTGAGGAATGAATGATTGCAGTTATTTGAGGGATAGTGTCATATAGAGATGCCAAGCGCATGTTTAGCTTGGAAGTATTTTTGTTGGATTTATGAGCAAATGTGTGTGATCCCCTAGAGATTTTTTTTATATTCTGTAGGAAATCTGAATTTGCTTCATGTGACGCAGACACAGTCATGTTGGGGAGTTTACAGTGTAGGGGATATCACCGTGTAGCTACTTTTTCTCTTTCCTTCAGTGCCCCAATGCTCCTCCGTGAGCCCTGAGTAGAGGCCAAGTCAGTCTTTGCCAGAAGATCAAATCTCATAATTACTGACCTATTTAAATTGTGCTGAAAAACAAATGTGTGTATTTATGTGGGGTCCTGGCAAACAAATGAGAAAATATCAGGGACGGAGGAAAGCCACGGTTCTCACCCCATGATCCAGATTTGAACTTCCCCCCTGTTCAGAGTGCTGGACGTGGGTCATTATTCCATTTCGGGTCACAGAAATGGTGCAGGTATATGATACGTCCAGTCTATAATTGTGATTGTTATCGTGAAAGGTGCTCATGGCTGCCATCGGGGGTCGTGGATCCAAAGAGAATCACACACTCGGGAAAGCCAATGGCAGGGCCAAGCACTCTCATTTAGGCTCCAGAAAGAGAGCAATTAAGATCCTTTATGTACTAACTATAGTTGCAAGCAGTGGGGGTACCGCCCAAGGCACTGGCCGCTTGTCGAGGCAGAGCGAACCCAGAGGTTTCCCTTGGTGCCATGCAGGGTCTAGGATACCGGAGTCAGACTGTGTCTGTTGGAGGGAGAAGCCAGGAGAAGGAGTTGTGAGCAGGATCCTGGAAGGGAGCAAACAAACAAAGCCTGTTGGAGCTCGCTGCAGGGGCAGGCTGGGGGATTTCTGAGCAAGTAAACTGCAGATTGTTGTTAGTTTCTGCTGTGTGCAGGGAAACAGGACTTTGTGCGCATGTAGCTACAGCAGTGTCACAGCCTGGGGCCTGCCACCCGGGAACATCACTGAGCTATGCAATGAACTGCCCTGTTCTCTAAGCTCCATGGAGGCTCCATGTCCCTGCCTCAGCTACCCACCGCTGCATCCAGCCTGTTCCAGGGGTGGCGGTGGAAATAAGCATGTAGCCATCACTCACAGGCATTGCAATGATGCCCACACTCATTCCCACTCCCAGGGACAGTCCTGGGTCTTCACATCTGTCCTGGGGACCATTCTCCCAGCCAGAGGCCCCGGACTGTGTGGCAGGCAGTGGCCCATGCTCACATTGCCTGTTAACTGCCTCTCTCCCAGCAGCCAGTTTGGCCTCTCCACAACCCCCAGAGGTGGAAATGGCTCCAGAGACAACTGGGGTGTGTGTGTGTAACTCAGAGCTGGCTACTGGGAGAAAAGCCAGTGGCCGGGCGTGGGGCAGAGTGTGCTGCTCAGCTGGGGGGGGAGCAGCCTGTACATGCAGGGCAGAGGGGCTAGGTGGAAAGGGGAGAAGAGAAGAGGGAGGATTCCATGGGAGGAGGGCGGGTAGAGCCCCATGGCAGAGGGAAATGTGTGGGGCAGGCGGGGGGACGAAGCTCCGGTGGGGAGCACAAGGCAGCATTGCCAAGCTCCACAGATCAAGAATCATGAGCCTGTAAAGACCAGCCAGTCACGTTATTCAGTCTGTCTCTGGACATTTGAACTCCCCTCGGCTCCTCGGCCAGAGCGGGGGTGCGAATCGCAGGCTGCAACGTCACCTTCAATGCACCCAAACAGCACAACTCTGCCTGGCTGCTCGGCTGCAGACTGCGCTTACCCTCTGCTGACCCGGAGATGGGCACTGCCAGCCATGGCCCAGCGCTGCCTTCACTCTCCCCTCCTGCTCCATTGCCTCTGGCAGACGTAGGGCTGGCTGGGAACGAGTTGGAGACCCACTGAGCTAATGAACACAGCCGGGCTCACACTCGCACACACAACTTGTGCTGCTGTTCGGGGTGAGTTACAGGCCGAGATATCGGAGACCTGCACACGGACACCAGCCGCTCACCTCCACTGTCCTGCACCGTGACAGGGCAGGATTGGTTTAGCCTTTTGCAAAGAGCCACAATTCCCTGCCTGACTCCTCAGCTTCTCTGCCGGAGTCTGGGTAGCACACCCCCCCTGCAGAGCCCCTTCCCTCTCCTTCCACCCCTCACCTCCTGCCCCCACTCCTGACCCTTCCCCTCCCTGCTCCTGACCCCATTCCCCTCCCCAATACTCCCCCGTCTCCACCTGCCCCAGACTGCCCCCTCCAGCCCCCCTCCTCCCTCCTGCCCCCTGCTCCAGACTGTCTCCCTCCCTCTCATCCCGGCTCCACACCCTCTCCCCTCCCCACACTCTTGCTGCCCTGCTGCAGGCCCCCTCTCCCCTGCCCTGCACAAGGTCACCCGTCCCCACCCCTCTGCTCCTTCCCCCTTTCAGAGCCCCTCTTCTCCTCATCCCTCCTTCTGCCCCCACCCCACTCTCCTTTCCTCTCTCCCTCCTGCCCTGATTCCTCACTCTTACCCCACACTCCTTCCTCTCCTGGTACCCCAGACCCCTTCTGCTCCATCTGCACTGCCCCATCCTGCCCCATTCCAGGTCCCTGTCCCCTCCCCCCCCTCCTGACCCTCTCTGCTTCCTCCCTGTTAACTCCCTCCTGCCCCCTTTGTGACCTCTCTGCCGCCCCCACTCCAGACTCACCCTCCTCACTCTGGCTCCCTGCTCCCCCCTTTCCAGACCCTGCTCCCCTCTGTGCCTCCAGCCCCCTGCTCCAAACCCCCTCTCCTCTCCTCTCCTCTCCTCTCCTCTGCCCGGTCATTGTCTTCACCCCATTCCCTTGTAACCTCTGAATCTGCCTCCTGCCGCCCAGTGCCCTGCTCCCCTCACTCCCCACCCTCCTTTCACAGGGTCTCTGCTGCCCATCTCAGTCCCTGGGTCCTGTCCAGCCCCTGAGCCACCCAGGGGCAGCCCTGTTCCCTGTGGGCTTCAGTCCCATTGCAAACAGTGGGAGCTGGCAGCCATCTTTACTCAGGGCGCAGTGACTCCCCCACACACTGACAGACTGTCAGGAGATGGCAGCATCTCACCAGGTCCAGCCCCACTGACAGTGACAGGAGCTGGCGCCATTTGGACTCAGGGAAACTCGGTGACTTGGCGCCTTCCATCCTGTTATCACGAGACAGGTGAAAACCCCCAAATGGCAGCGTGGTGATAAAATGGCGAGCGCTGCAGCACTGACAGCCCGTGTGAGGCCCTGAGACGTGAGGAGGTGGCTCCACGAGGCAGCTCTGGGCACGTGCCCGTCTCATGGCTCTGGGTGCGGATCCCTGCTGCCGGGCGCGGACTCTGCTGTGACAAGGCTGGGGAGGGGCTCCCTGCTCGCTCTGACCCTGCTCTGTGTCTCTTTGCAGGTGCTGACGAGCTGCGGCTGGCGGATGGAGGCAGCCCCTGTGCTGGGAGAGTGGAGGTTAAACACGAGGATCGGTGGGGGACCGTGTGTCAAGGTGGCTGGGACATGAAAGATGCTGAGGTTGTCTGTAAGCAGCTGGGATGTGGATCTGCTGTCAGTGCCCCTGGCAAAGCTCATTTTGGACCAGGATCTGGACCGACGTGGCTGTCATTTGTTGATTGTGGTGGCGAGGAGCCAGCTCTCTGGGATTGCAGTCATGCAGGATGGAGTCGATACGCCTGCTCTCATTCTTCTGATGCCGGAGTGATCTGCTCAGGTAAGGACTTGGCCAGCCTGCCCCTGTAGGACACTCCCCAGGAGGGAGGAGGGACTGACCCCAAAGTGTGTGACAGTCCCGGTGGCTCAGAGCTGTATCGTGCCCGCACTGGGTCAGGGTGCAGCTGACCAGTCTCTCCTGAGCTCCCCGGGCAGACAGGATGAGAAGCTGCCCCATCCTCTGGGTCGCCGACAGGGGGCAGGGGGGCAGTTGTTGTGGGCTAAGTGTGGGGTGGGGGATGGCCCCTTAGCAGAGCTGTGCTGGTAGGTGTCTGTGTGCAGCAGCCCAGTGTCTCCTCAGGGCAGCAGCAGCAGCAGCCGTGACCCTGCCTGTGGCTGCTGGGGCTGGGACCGGAGCCAGTGGGGGCGAGAGCTGTGGAGCTTTCCCCAGAGCTCACTGAGGCAGCAGGGGAGGAGCCCTGAGCATGACCGTGGCAAGGGGGGGGCCAAGACAGCTAGGGCAGGTGCAGGGGGCAGAAACTGGCTGCACTGCCCCACACGGCTGCCGTGCCCTCCTTCCCCAAATCCCCTGCAGGGTCCAGCACAAAACTCCCGTGTGGTGCGTAGATCTTGGCTCCACAGCCCAGCTGGCGGCCTTCCCACGCAGGGTGGTAATGTGGTGCAGACTGGATCCGTCTCCCTCCGCACGCTGCATTTGGGAAATAAATGTTTATACAGAACCTGGCTTCACCAGAGGGTGTGCGGGAAACATGCCTGCGTTTGACCGGCGTGACCAGTGCACTGACAGAAACAGCCCCGCACAGGTGACACGTCAATGTAGGAACAGGGATGGCTGCGGCTGGCTGAAGAGCAATAACCCCTCTGTGTGCTGACAGCTCCGTCTGCACCTCTCTGCTAGTCACTGAGCACCAGCATTGGTGAGGTCACACCTGAGTGCTGGGGTCAGTTCTCTGTGTGTCTCCCCCTCTCTGCCTGCCGCTCACTTACTATCCCACTCACTGACAGGGTCCCAGAAACTGCGGGGGGAGTTCACTCCTTGCCCTGTGGCCTCGTGGGCCAGGCTCTGTCAGCACAAATGGGCCACAGTCACCAGAAGCCCCCACCCTTCCCTCAGATTGCACAGGCCCTACAGAGGAGTAACCCCAGCACATGGAGCTGCATTGGCTCCCCTCTCAGGCTCTGTGCCAGGTTGAGCACTGGTGCAATGACACAGCAGGGCCAGGGTCTCTCTCTGGGCTAGATTCTGGGTTTCCTGTGTGAAGTGAGCTCTGCAGCCGCAGCGTCTGGGCTGATCCTGGTGTAAGTGACTGAGCTGCACCGTCATTATCTGCACTGTTCCTATACCAGAAACGTGGCCGTGCAGAGGGGAGCTCCTCTACACTATTGGAGAAGCCAAAAGTGGGAGCCTGGCAGCCACACCCCCGTTCCCTGCTGGGCCTGTTCTTGTCCCTCTGCGGCAGCTCTGGGACTGTGAACCCGCAATGTCTGGGCGTGTCGCTGCTGCTTGGGGGATTCGGGGAGTGTCCAGAGGGTACAAAGGAACTCGACCGGCTGCCTGGGAGTGAATCACAAGCAGTTCCCAGGGCGAAAGCTAAATAAACACGAAGTGGAAACCTGCCTGTCTGAGAAACCCTCGCTCCATTCGTCCCACGCCAGTGTACCTCCTTTCAAGGGATGTAACCCATCTTGGTACCAGAGCAACTGATGAGCACATAAGTTGAGTGACCCCTCACGTGTAGTATTGAAAATTACTTACCTAAGAAGTAAAGACTCACTGTCCTGAAGTTACAGAGACATTTCCGCTAAAGGAAAAGCTTCCTCAGCACTTGAACTTTCATGTGTGAATGATCAGTGTGTGTCCTTCACGCTGGGTCTTTGTCACACACGGGCACCACAGCTGGGCCTTGGCAGGTGTCACAGAGCTACAGGAGCTGTGCTATGCCCCAGCTTTTAAACAGTCCCGTGGAAGAACCGCTTCAGTGGGCCAGAGCCCCCACGGGTCTGACTGTTCCTTAAGGGTAGGTCAGGCGGCCTCAACGCCCCCGAGTCAGAGCCCCTGGGCACCAGTGCTCCTGTTTCAGGCTGTGAGCTCTGCCCTGTGAGTCCAGCTGAGACAGACTCCTGCTCAGAGACTTTTACACTCATCAGGGACCAATGCAGCTCAGCCAGGATCTGCAGTGACACCGGGCAGCCTTTTCAAAAGAGAGCAGGATTTGTTAGTCAGCTGGAACCCAGCATTGGGAAGTCCTTAGGTCAGCACAGAGAAGAAGCAAAGGTTAACATACAGTCCACACTGGCCAAGTCGTGGCTCCCCTGAGCCATGCTGCTGCCCCCGTCGTGGTTTCGTCTCTTCTCTGTCCCTTTGTCTCTCAGTCCAGGTGAGCTCCCGTGTCTCTGCAAAAGCCAGCTCTTATCCTAGGCTCCTGTCACTGCTCGCTCTGCTGTCCTCCTCCTGCCGACCCCTGCTGAGTTCACATGTTCTCCTGTTGTAAGATGTCGATTGTTCAGTCCCAGAGGTCCCCTTGTCTGTCTGGATCCTCCATGGATGGGGTGGGCTGCACCCAGTCCTGTAACGACCCATTCATCCCACCCCAGACTGTTCAGTGACATGTCTTCAGCTCTGCTCCCATAGAGCGTGTTAACCTTTTGGCACTGAGCGGGTGGCAATGCTTAGTCAGGTAAGTCACTGCCCTGCCTGCCCCTCATTACAATATCACACAGAATTCCCACCTCAGCACCACAGCTGAGAGCGCTGCTCCCAGACACGGCGGCTGGGAAGTTGTCCAGAGTCTGTGCTAGGGCAATGCTCACACACACTGGCTGCACAACGACCCCCCACCCCCGATCAGCACTGGCTGGATGTGGAAAGGCCCCACTTCACCAGTCAGTATCAGCTCAGCTGCTTTGCCAGCGTTGCTTCTTCTCTCACTGGCCCAGCCGCTCTAGCTGCGGTTACACCTACCGCACACAGGCAACAATCACCTCAGAGGTGGCAGTGGGGGCAGGTCACTGGTGCTGTTGTGTGAGGCCCCTTCACACCATCTTCACACTGCTGCAGCTGCTGCCACATAGCGCTATGGGAACCGAGCCCTCTGTGAGCACATAGCCCTGCAGGCACTGCGAGAGGTGAGCACGTCTCACACTGGTGACCTGTTTATTGCCATTGGTGCTCTACGAGTCCCTCCCAAGACAGCAGGCAGTGCCTGGCAGTTGTGCATTCATAAATGTATTGATATTGATTTTCATTGATAAATTTAGCGCGGGGATGGAGTGATGGGACAGCCTAGTTTGGCAATTGACTGATCTTTGACCACTGGTGCTAGATATGCCAATGGCCTGTGATGGGACGTTTGGTGAGGTGGGTTCTGGGTTATTACAGAAAATTTTTTCTTGGCCGTCTGGCTGGTGAATCTTGCCCACATTCCCAGGGTTTAACTGATCACCATATTTGGGGTTGGGAAGGAATTTTCTCCCAGGGCAGATTGGCAAAGGCTTTGGGGATTTTTCGCCTTCCTCTGTAGCATGGGGCACAGCTCACTTGCTGGTGGATTCTCTGTACCTTAAAGTCTTTAAATCATGATTTGAGGACTTTAATAACTCAGGCATAGGTTAAAGGTTTATTACAGGAGTGGGTGGGTGAGGTTCTGTGGCCTGCGTTGTGCAGGAGATCAGACTAGATGATCATATGGGTTCCTTCTGACCTTACCGTCTATGAGTCTAAAGACATAGATAGATGCCCACAGGGATTTTCAAATGTCCCTGGTGGCACATTCCCAGGAGATCTGGAAAATCCCAGTAGCTGCTTGTCCGTGCTCTCTGAGTGTCCTTTAAAATCTGGTCCTCAGTCACATATGAAAATGAAACTTAGGGCTCTAAATCACTGAGGCACTTCTGAAATGTTTACCCTTAGACTAAAATCCAGACCCAGACACCTGGACAGAGTAGCTGGGGAGATGCACAGGGGAAAGGCATATATGGATCCCTATTCCCACCCTTGTAGGATAATCAGGAAATGGGTTGATCCTCAGCTTCCCCAGAATTAGAGTTAGCGGAGAGCTCTCCTCCATCCGTATTGTTATTTTTAACATTTTGGACCAAGCAGCAATAAAAAATTACAAAATCTCTGGTACCTAGTAGATCTGGCGTAGCATAGTATCATGGAATCATAGAATATTAAGGTTGGAAAGTAGCTCAGTAGGTCATTTAGTCCAATCACCTGTTCAAAGCAGGGCCAACCCCAAATAAATCATCCTAGCCAGGACTTTGTCAAGCCAGGCCCAAAAGACCTCTAAGGATGGAGATTCCATCACCTCCCTAGGTAACCCATTCCAGTGCTTCACCTCTCTGCTACTGAAAATATTTTTCCCAGTATCCAAACTAGACCTCCCCTAACTTGAGAACATTGCTCCTTGTTCTTTCATCTATTACCACTGAGAACAGCCTACTTCCATCCTCCTTGGAACCCCCTTTCAGGTAGTTAAAGGCTGCTATCAAATCCCTACGCTGGACTCTTTCCTATTAGTCCACACCCTTCCTCTAGTGGAGGGCCCAAAACTGGACACAGTACTCCAAATGTGGACTCACCAGTGCTGAATAGAGGAGAATAATCACTTCCCTCCATCTGCTGGCAATGCTCCTACTAATGCAGCCCCTTTTGCCATTTGTCTTCTTGGCAATAAAGGCACAGTCCTGACTCAATCCAGCTTCTTGTCCACTGTAACCCCCACGTCCTTTTCTGCAGAACTGTTGCCTAGTCAGTTGGTTCCCACTCTTTAGCAGTGCATGGGATTCTTCCATCCTAAATATAGGATTATGCTCTTGTCCTTGCTCAACCTCATCAAATTTCTTTTGGCCAAATCCTCCAGTTTGCAAGGTCACTCTTTATCCTATTCCTACCTTCCAGCATATCTACTACTCCCCCCCACCATAGTGTCATCTGCAAACTTGATGAGGGTGCAATCCATCCCATCCTCCAGATCAATAATGAAGATGTTTAACAAAACTGGACCCAGCACTGACCTCTGGAGCCCTCCAGTTGTTACCTGCTGCCAACCAGACATTAAGCCACTTTTCACTACGATCTTGGTGATCTAGCCAACTTTATATCCACCTTACAATCCACTGATCCAACCCATATTTCTTTAACTTGCTGGCAAGAATTTTGTGGGAGACTGTTTCAAAGCTTTGCTAAAGTCAAGATATATCACATCCACTGCTTTCCCCACATCCACAGAGGCAGTCATCTCATCATAGAAGGCAATATATTTTAAGTTTACACCCCGGTGTTTGCCACAAAGTGTGTGTATAGAGAAGCCCTGAGATTGGGTGAGGCATCAAGGGAGTGAAACGGGGGCTGGAGGCAGACAAGATCACCCAAGGGAAGGATGAGGGAGGAAACGGATCAGATGAGGGTCCCAGAGGGCAGTGGCAGCACAGAGAACAGGGGGAAACTTGGATTTGGCTGGGGAAGCCAGAGGTGAAGTCTAGGACTGGTTTGACAAGAAGACTGGGACTGGACATGAGAAGCTTCAGGAGTGGAGACGGAACTGGGTGACAAGGAAAACGGGACTGAGACACAGAGCATAGGGGAAGAGACAGGACTGGGACAGGTTGGAGGTGAGGGAGCAGGAGGGGCTAAACTTGGGGGAACAAGGTAAGAAGGGTCTATGACAACTGGAGCATGCACCTCTCCAGAGCCTGGATCCCTGAGTTTTGCCATTCCCCTGCTGTCAACAAATATTTGTCAACCCCCCGCCCCTGACAAAATCTTCTGATCCCCCTCTGGTGCTGGTCCGCAAAGAGGATGACAGCCTACTACTGCTGTAAGTTAGTCTATTAGCTGCAGTGGGAGAGGTTTGTGTGGTGGATCTAAAGGTTCCAACCCTGATGGTGACCCACTTGGGTGTCAATATGATACCATGTGATGCAACTTGTTTTTTTCCGGGTGCTTTTGTGAAAGCTTAGGAAATTATGAAGCAAACATTACTTTTAAGGAACATTAAGTTTGCAAAGTTGAGCAATAAAATATAAGGAAATGAGCAAATTAAAGTTGTCTTTGCAACTTTATTTTGGCCACCTTGTACGTAAGCATTAAGATACAGTCTTTTGCATGTTCTCATTATTTGCATGTTCTCTGATTATTTTCTCCACAGGATCCCTGCCTTATTCAGTGTACAGGAGAGACAGTGCTGTGACTCAGGGTTGTGGAGTGCAGGAAGCTGTTGTCTGTAGCACCCCAGCCTGTTGTTGCAGAAACTGTAGAGTGTGCACTGTATGAGGCAGAGGATGGCAGGAAGAGAAAGGAGTGTCTCATTGTTAACGCAGTTGAATGCTGCCCTGGGAAACTGGATTCTATCCCTGCATCTGCCACAGCGTTTCTATGACGCTTGGCAATGTTTCACAAGAGGTCTCTAGCTCTATATATTCCTACAATTATGGGTGGCTGGCTTGAGACCGTGGGCTCTGATTTGCAGAAGTGCTGAGCACTCGCTGCTGTAAACCGAAGTCAGTGGGATCTGTGCTGCACAAGCCTAAGTACTCTGACAAACCAAGACCCGACTGTCTCAAATTGGGCACCCAGAATTAGTGGACACTTTCGATATGTTCAGCCACAATGTTTCTGGGCTTTAGTTTCCCGTGTGTAAAATGGAGATAATAAAGCTTCCCTACCTCCCAGGGGTGTTGTGAAGAGAAATACATTGATGTGTGTGAATCATTCAGGTAGTATAGAAATGAGCACCACAGACAATCCCAGGAGGAAATGAATAATTTAGTATTCAGAGTAGGGTTTGGATGACGTGCAGTACATAGGGCCTGGGGCCACACATGTAACAATGAGTATAAAAAGAACTATTGACCATCTTTCCATTCAGTGAGCACCAGGTGTCCTGTGCAATGAATGAGGCAAGTGTCCTGTGGAAAAAAATAGCATATGATTGTGACACACTGTACCACATATACGCCCTTATGGTGTGTGTGACCCGTCCGTGCCCAGGGTAGCCAACTGATAATGCCAAGATCAGGGCAGGCTGCAAAAGGAGAGCAGAATCTCCCCCGCTGGTGGGTGACACTGAAGCCCGGCTTCCCAACCAGCCACGAACTGCTTCTGATTTCCCCACACTGGATATCAAGAAGCCAGTCCACAAATGCCCACAGCCCCCTTTACTGCATTTCAGCTCCAGGCTCCCAAATCAGCACTAGGTCCAGTAAAGAGATCAGTTATTTAAACTCTATGCTCTTTCCTAAAAAGTTTCCCTCTGACCCCAAGGGGTCAGCCACAGTACCAGTTCAATATAAGTTTGGATCTTACCTAAAACACCACGTTTGCCGCCAATCCTTTAGTATCTAAACTAAAGGTTTATTGTGAAAAGAAAGAAATAAACCATGAGAGAAATGTTAAAGGGTTAAAGTAAATCACAGATATACAAATGATTAAAAGTCCATTTACATCAGGTTTCTGGAAGAAATGTGGAGTTGCAGGCTTGTATAGTTCCCTCTGGTTCACATCCAGTACCTGGATGGGTCTAAGTCCTTCGGTTCAGTTGCAAGATGAGTAGATCCAGAGGTCAGTGTGTGTCTGCAGCTGGACAGGATCATAGACCAAGATGGATCCTGTGGTTTGATCTTATAAACCCCCTCTCCCGGCCATGCGGCCTGTGGACAGTCACAAGAACCAAAATGGAGTCCAGAGTCACATGGGCCAATCCTGGTGACTCTTCAGGTGTGCCTGGGGTCCAGTCACGTAAGCAGGTTCTGGTGACTCATTGGTGATGCTGGCTTCTCTCTCTGGGCTCCCCCGTGTTCCGACAGGTTAGTGATCCCCCAGAGTCAATAATGAGTCAGTTAGGGAATAAATGAATTTTATTATAAACACAGGAGTAATATGGATTTTTAACTAGCTTTACTCATCTAAACAAACAATTAACAATAAAATATAGACTAATATAAAAGGATATAAAAACAATTACACATAAAACATAAACTGATATAAGAAAGTATTAAACAGGCAACTAACTATAAAGACCTAAACTAATATTAAACGGACAGTGGTTCCCTGCTAGGGAATCAAACCCTGGTCTCCCACGTAGCAGATAGGGACACTTACCACCATGCTACACAAACAATTAGTTACTTGCAGGAAACAGACGGTTAACTACAAAGCGCAGAGGCAGTTAACTACAAGACAGAACGCTTTTACACAGACAAACAGAGATTTCACACAGACAGTTAACTGCAAGACACAAACGGGCAGTTAAACAGACAACGTAGCTGTAAAATACAGACTGATAGTTAACTCCTCACCACACAGACGTAGAAGAACACACAGACTGATATCCACAGCATTATTCGATTCAGCCGGCAAAACACGTTTCACGCTCGGGGGGGGGAACACGTGAGCGGGAGAGTCGGGGACCAGATGATCAGGCTGGTTTCGATGAGGCTCTCAGTGGGCGCTTGGGAAAGACCCCTCTTTATGGACTAAATGGGACATGAAGGGTTAACTGATTGGTCAAGGAACATGATATGGACTTCGTGCCAGCACTGGATTGGCTGGGGGACACTTGCAGTTTTCTTGGTTGCTGGGGAATTTCGTCTCCCATGGTCAGTTACATTCCTCATATATGACGTGGAAGCCAAAGGTGCAGCCGATTCCATGGTAACGCCCTAATAAGGTCAGGTCGTGGGTTGACTGTTAGCCCGAATGGATGAGGGGGGTGCGAGGGGGAGTCATATGCAGGAATTCTCCTGCAACACCCCGTGCACCTGGGAATGCCTTAATGGGCCATTAAGCTGGCCATTGTTCTGCGGCCATCCTATCTGGGGTGTTGCCCAGGCAGCACAATTTGAAACTCAGATATCTCAAATACATCTATAACTTCCATTTCAAATATTACACATGAACATAAGTATTATTATCTTACTTAGCATATCATAACCTTCCGAACAATACCTGACATGGCCTATCCCACATGGATTATTATCATTCTGCCATGCTGATGTCACACAATATACTAACTGCCCCCCTCTCAAGCCAGCCTGCATGACACCCCCAACGTGAGACTGGTGTAGAAAGGAGTAATCGGAGCTCCTGAATAGACCTCAGGGCCCCCCCCATCCAGACAGCATGACAGTGTGATTTGTATATCATTCATGTTCACCCCTGCAGTGTAACTGTGTGTTGTCCGATGCAAAGTATGCCATGTAAGGTGTTTTTGGAATGCTCATGGCATACTGAACATTATTGTTGTGGTAGCATGTTTCCTGCAATGTCATACATACGTACAGATATGAAACCCTGCTGTATCATATCCCCAAATGTGTCTCTCATGTGGCTTGAATAGATGCAGAGAAACACAAAGCTGAGTTTCCACGCCCAGCAGAGGCACACATACAGGAACAGTGGACTGGCCTAAGCACCTGTGAGCACTTTGGTTCAAGTGGAAGAAATCATGCCGACTGCCAGATATGCCTCATCACCTGACCCCAGGGGGTGTTGAGGAAACTTTTTAAAAGCTGAGGCATCTTTGTCTCTGGGCTCTCCCCTGGAATCTATCTCCCAAGCGACATCAAGGACTGGCACCTACCCACAGGGAGGGGGGACCTGGTTGCAAGAAGCATCACAACTAGCTCTGGGTAAGCTATCTTTACAGACCGAGAATCTACTGAAATAGTAATCTCAGAGTATGTACACACTGACAGCGACATATTCGCCACTGTCAGATTGATCCATCTGGATTGATTGAGCAGAAGTGAAGACCCGCTCAATCAATCTGGAAGTCAATTCAACTAAACCACCTCCCCAAAAGGCGTAGCGCTGCGTCGACAGGAACACATTTCCCGTCGGCCCAGCACAGTGGAGGCAGCGCGCTAAAGGGAATCTACAAAGTCGATGGGAGTTACGCAAGCTATGCAGTGTAGCTTGTGTAACTCCTGTCGACTGCCACTGAATTTCCCAGTAACTGTGTACTAGGCCTTAGGTTAGGATGCGAGTTATCTTTTAGTTAATTGTGACTAACTCCTTGATGCATTATTAATCTCTTGATTTATATTACTCTGACTTATATTCACTTAAAAGCTTGCTGTGGTCAATAAAATTATTTGTTTGTTTTATCTAAAAAATGCATGTGGATTCAGTGTGTGCAGAGACCTCACTTAGAGTGACAGAGCTTGTGCACAACAATTTCTTTGATAAATTGAAGGACAAATAAAAATGAGCTTGCAGGGTGCAGTGTACAGCACTTCACATTAATTCACACAGCAAAGCAGGGGGAAGTCGGGGCCCAGGAGTGAGGAATTGGGGTGGCAGCTACACATCAGTTCAGATTTCGGGGGGGGAGGGGGAAGTCACAATGATAATGTAATGAAAGACTGTATCATAATGCATATGCACAAAAGAGACTAGTTAAAGTAAGCACAAATCTGGCATTCTGAATGTTTGAGAACTTGACGTTACAAACTAAACTTTCTTCTTGATTCATAGCTTTATAGATTTTAAGGCCTGAAGGTAGCTTTAGATCATCTAGTCTGACCTTCTGGGTAACCCAGTGTCACATTCCTCTCTGCAATCTGGACTGGTGTATTGCTGTGTCACCCCAATCCCTCACTACTGAAACCCATCTTACCCTGCCCCGCTGTGTGAACCCCCACCACTGAGTCAGCCTACACACAGCCTAAAGCAAGCAAGGTGCTCTCAGCTAAGTGAGTGAGTGCTTCTGGCCAGCCACTCTTGTGACAAGGCATTGGTATGAACCCAGCCAGCACCACCAGTCCCAGATGCAACACTAGGAACTTGCATCTTACAATGTTGAATGCTGCACACTGCACCCTGTAA
This sequence comes from Emydura macquarii macquarii, assembly GCF_026122565.2. Lineage (NCBI taxonomy): Eukaryota > Metazoa > Chordata > Testudines > Chelidae > Emydura > Emydura macquarii. The sequence goes on from NW_027133300.1 coordinate 28,034, forward strand.
GCCATTGGCTTGTCAATGTATGAAAGAAATTGATCTGCACCGGCCATGTCACTGAAAATAGTCTTACACCTCAAACCACATGCACTGCTTTCGATAAAACAAATAAACAAATGTATTAAGTACAGAAAGATTTTAAGTGATTATAAATCAGAGGATAATAAATCAGATTAGATCAAGATGAAAGAAAAAGTAAATTGCATTCTAAATTAATCTTAACACTTTCAGCAACCTTACAGTTTTAGATGATTCTCACCACAGGCTGGCCGGTCCCATTCCCAGTCAGGCTCTCCTCTGGGTCAGCATTTAAGTTGCTTGGTGGTGTTTGTAGATGGAGGTGGAAGAGACAGAACAGCAAAATGTTTCTTTTTTTTTAACATGATCTTTCGCCCCTTCTGGGACCTCGCCCCCCCTTTTAGGGTCAGGTAACAAACAATGTGCTGGTACGGCTTCTTCCATACTTAAGTCAGTGAGTATCCCCTTATTGATGCTTAGGCTAGTCCATTGTTCCTGGAAGAGCTGATTTGTTTTACGCATGCCTTAGTGAGCTGTGAACTGACTCTCTGCTCTTAGAGGGTTTTGCCTGAGTCCGCTTAAAGCAATGAAAACACCTTTGGGACGTTACATAGCGAAGCCTCATAACCATACATAGGACAATGAAACAAAGATATTACTATAACAATAATGTTCAGTACATTATGAGCATTCCAAAAACATCTTAAATGACACTCTGGAGTAAACAATAAACAATTACACTATAAGGGTGAACAGGAGTGATACACAATCACACTATAAGGATATACATGTGGGTGCGGTGTGTCACACCCAGTCTATAGAATTTAATGCAGTTACTCTTCTAGTGAATCTAATAACTTGTTTGGCTAACGCACATCTTCCAGTCTTCATCTGAATACTTCAAGAGGAGGAGAATATTCTGCTTCTCTTGGTAATTTTTGCAAGTGGTTCATCACCTTTCTCCACTACATTAAGAAGGCCTTTAGTATACAGTGTTTTGTCCCAATGAAGTTTGACAAGCTAAATAGGTTGAGCTTTTTAAATCTCTCACTGCAAGGCACATTTTCAAGCCCTGGAATCATTATAGTGGCTCTTCTCTGCACTCTTTGGAATTTTTTAACATCCTTCTTAAAATGTGGACACTAAACTGAATGCAGTATCAGTCTCTCCAATGCTATTTACAGAGGTAAAATTACCTCCCTGATAGAGTTGGTCAAAATTTTTCTGATTAACCAGAGTTTCATAGGAAAATGCCCGTTTGTTGCAACCAAAATTTCTCATGAAAGTGAGCTGGGTACAGTGAATTTTGTCAAAACCACAGGAAGGGTCTGGCAGAAATGTCCATGGTTCCCTGCCAGCTTGGGAACTGTTAGAAGAGGAGCCCTGATGAACAGAGGGATGAGTCAGTGTCTGCAGGGAAAGAGACTGAAACCCAGTCCCCGTAAGCAGGGGCACTCAGGATAAGTTGGGCCAGCGCAGATTTTGCAGGAAATTCTGTGCTCTGTGTAAGACAAAAGCCTTTAGTCCTTTAGTTGCTTTAAACCTTTTCTTTTTGATTGCTATGTTCCTGTGGATAAATAAATAATAGCACTGTCCTGGGTCTGGTACTATTCAGTGTTGTTCTAAATGACTTGGACAATGGAGTGGAGAATACACTTATAACATTTGTGGATGACATCAAGCTGAGAGGGGTCACAAGCTCTTTGGAAGACCGGGTTAAAATTCAAAATGATCTTGATAAATTGGACAATTTGTCTGAAATGAGTAAGTTAAAATTTAATAAAGACAAGTGCAAAGTCCTACAATTAGGAAGGAAAAATCAAATGCAAAAGCACCAAAACAGGGTATAATGCAGTACTGGTGAATATTATCTCGGGGTTTTAGTGGATCACAAATTGAAAAACTGTGATGCTGTTTCAAAAAAGGGAAATGTCTTTCTTGCTTGTATTGAAAGAATGTCATATGGAAGACACAGAAAGTAATTGTCCCTCTTTACCTAGCACTGGTGATGCCTCAGCTGGAGTACTGTGTCCAGTTTTGCACATCACCCTTTAAGAAAGTTGTGGACAAACTGGGGAGTGTCCAGAGGAGAGCAACAAACATAATACGAGGTTTAGAAAACATGACCTATGAGGAAATGTTGAAAAAAATGGCATTTTTAGTCTAGGGAAAGAGAAGACTGAGGGGGTACTTGATAACAGCCTTCAAGTATGGGAAAGTCTGTTAGTCAATTGTTATCCATGTCCACAAAGGATAGAACTAGACATAATCATCTTAGATTGCAGGGAGAGAGATTCAGATTAGATATTAGGAAAATCTTTCCAACTATAATGATAATTAAGCACTGGAATATGACACCAAGGGAAATTGTGTAACCCCCATCACTGGTGGCTTTTAACAACAAGTAAGACAAACATCTGTATACCTAGGAATGGCATAGATAAATTTAAGCTTGCCTTGGTGTGCAAGGATGGACTAGATGATCTCTTGAGGTTCCTTCCAACCCTGCATTTCTATTATTCTGTGGTTTTATCAGCTATTGAGGTTTGCTGATATAAAAATAAATGTTTATCCCTAGTAGACGTTGTTCAACATCCTCCTAAATTACCAGTGGGCTACAGAGTGCTTCATCCTCTTCACATGATACGAACACGCATCCTGCTTCTCTCCAAAACCACATATATTTATTGAACACCTCTTCCTTTACAGCATCATTATTAACAATTTTACCATCCTCATCTGTAATGGGCCTACACCAATATTAGGAATTGTTTGCATGTTTGTTTTTTGTTTCTAATATACATGAAAAAGCTCCTTCCTATTGTTCTTAGCCCTGCCAGTCACGGATTTACCCTGATGTCTTTGGTTTCCCTTATCTGTTCCATACATATCATAACTTCTAATGTAGATTGATAGCTGTCGAATTCCCCCTTTTTCTTTTTTTTATATGTTACCTTTTTATCTCTATTGCTGCCTTCACTTGGCCACTGAACCAGAATGAGCTTTTGGGCAAAGTCCTAAGCCAATGGAGCAACCTAACTCCCAAAGACCCCTTTATAATCTGCAGCCTTCATTGACTTTCTAGGACACATTAAGCCTCGGCTGGTTGGAGGGGACAGTGCCTGCTCGGGACGTGTGGAGATACTACATGGAAACACGTGGACCACAGTCTGTGATGCACACTTTGATGTCAACATTGCCAACGTTATCTGTAATGAGCTACAGTGTGGAATACCTCTATCTACCCCGGGAGGAGCTCACTTTGGAGAAGGAGAAGGGCTGATCGGGACTGAAGAATTCCAGTGTGTGGGGAATGAATCTCTCCTGTTTTCCTGTCCCATGATACCACAAGTGAATCAGACATGCTCACATGCAAAAGATGCTGGAGTCACATGCTCACGTAAGAATTCAGTGCAATGTCTTTAAAATTCCAGTTATGTGTATTGTAGATTCAAGTGAATGAATGTTATGATCTCACTGTGTAGGGATCTGGTTTTGATAGGATTGCATCAAAAACCCAAACAATACAAGATAATGAGAAAGGGATCAAATGCCCCCTGATTTTCTTTTCTTTCACTATATGGTATGAAATAGCTCCAAGGCTCCATCTCTAAACCCCTTCTCCCTTCTCCCCTGGCACACAGGGTTCCGGCTGGTGAACGGCAGCTCAGCGTGCTCAGGGCGGGTGGAGATCCAGGTTCTTGGTACCTGGGGAACCGTCTGTGACTCACGCTGGGATTTACCAGACGCCAACGTTCTCTGTCATCAGCTCGACTGTGGATTCGCTGTATCGGCTCCGGGAGGAGGGTATTTTGGGAAGGGAACTGGCTCTGTCTGGACAGACACATTTCACTGTAAAGGGACTGAACCCCATTTGGGGCATTGCCCTGTTACTGCCCTGGGGGTCTCTCAGTGCTCACACAACAATGACGCTGGTGTGAATTGCTCAGGTAAGTGCAGCAGAAATGCTGGATTAATGACACCTGCCCCTCGGTGTGTGACACTGCCCCCTATAGCAGGGCACAGGAAGGAGAAGGGGAGCTAGTTATTAAAGTAACAACCGTAAATATATTAAAAATAAAATAAAAGTAAATAATATTATCACAAAAGAATAGTTGTGACCCGGGAAAGCCCTGGATTCTCCAGTAAAAAGGACAGCAACTAGGTCCTTACACAGGGCAGTGGAGCAGGGGAAAAACCAGTAATTAGAGGGGGAGGTAGTAGCGACCTACAATAAGGAGGTTACTTCACACTTCCTGTTATAAAATATTCTCAACACCCTCTTGCGAAGTTCTCAGTCCCTCATTGTTTGCAGCAGGCCTTGGCAATTGGGCAAGAAGTCAGTGCTGGGGACAGGAAAGTGCCTTTCCCTAGTGCAGTGAAATTCCTTCCAGGTTTGGCTGAATTATAAACTGCTGAACATAACTATTTTCCTTCTCTCACATGTGGTCCTCAGGCTATTTTTGGTAGCATGACACAGAGAAACTAGTGCTTTCTCTTACTCTGCTTTTTTACTTTTCTCACACCTTTCCCATTGAAAACAAAATTTCCCCTGCTTTCTTACACCTTAAAACAAATTTTTTTCTAGCTTTTTACAGTGAAAAAAAGATGAAAATGAGAAAGGAGGAGGAAAAAGGAAACCTGTAAACCCAAAAACTGAAAAGGAAAATTGATTTTTTTCCTTTCCTAAAAGTTGATCAACATTTTAATCAGCATCTAAACAAAAATTCTCATTCTATTTCCACATGCCAATATATTGGATCTGTTAAAAAACTGAAATACTGCATTTGAAATACCTCACAGGAAAAAAATTGGGGGTGTCGACCTTACTTAAAAAAAATTAAACAGTGTTATTTAGTCAAAGCAAAATGCTCCAGAATTAGGAAATACCAGAGTTCATGTTGCCCAGGCAACGATAATTCCTTCCCCCTTCCTTGTGCATATACCTTATGATACAGTCTAATTGCATGCACACATCCTATTATTTCACACACGCATCATCCTCCGCAGCTCCAGCCTCCTTCTCTGAACCGGCTGGATGGTGCTCAGGGCATGTGGGAGGAGTTGAGTATTTCTTCTTATCATCGTTATTCAAAATGTGACCCGGGGCCTTATTTATTACACATACCGTACACACACAGTGCACTGAATACAGAATTACTAATATCTTCATGGGCTTCTCCGTGGTGCTTGTCACTGTAGTACCAGAATGCACCACAAACATTAATGAATTTGTCTCGATAACACCCGTGGGAGATAGACTATTATCATGCCCATTTCAAAAGTGACTTAGGCACTTAGAAGCCCAAGAATAACATTTTGAAATGTGCCTAAGTGACTTTATGACTTAAATCTCATGTTTTCCCCCCAGTAATGAAGGGGCCCAAGAACCATGGAGATTTCACCCTCTTGTCTTTTCTGAAAATGACACTTGGACTACTACATCATTTAGTTGCTTTTGAAAATTTTACAATGATTAAATCCAAAATTCCAAACTCGCTACTTATTTGGAGTGATTGGGCACCAACCTGAGACCCTCAGGGCCTGACTTTTCAGAGCACTTACCATTTCTGTGGAGCTTTTTGTGTTCAAAGTATTGTCCAGACATTAATAAACCCTCACAAAACTCCAGGGACGTATGTGGGTAAGTATTATTATTAGCGCCATTTGACAGATGGTGACACAGAGAGAAAAGCAAAGTGACTTGCCCAAGGCTCCCAGGAGTGCAGTCAGCAGTGCAACCAGGAGAAAACTGAATATTTGGACTCGCAGCCCTGTGCTGGTTCCACCAGACCTCACTGCCTCACTGCAGAGCAGCTGAGCATCCACATCTTGCCTGGACTCTGGCTGCAGTTGTGAGTGCTCAGTGCTTCTGAAAATCAGACCCCATAAAAACTGGTTTAAGAGACCTGCTCAGCATCACCTGTGACGTCTGCGGCAGAGGCAGGAATAGAGCTGAGTTCAAGTGCATGACGGACACTGCTCTTAGCAAGATCATCCTGGTTCTTCCTGCGCTCCCCTGCTCATTCTCTACCAGCTTTCCAGCTTCTAAAGTGAATGAGGCAGGGGTCGTACAGGCAACAGCCTGACACTGCACATCCCCCATTCATCCATCCTGGGCACAGACAGTGCCAGTGGCCCTGTGGAAAAAGTAATTCACTGGAAAACTTAATATTTATTGCCAGCCCATCTGGTTTCCTTGTGGCTCAATGGAGCCCGTCTTCTGGGTCCGAGTCATAGATCCATGGATTTCTAAGACCCAAAGAGGCAACTGTGATCATCTGCGTCTCCCCTCACCGAAGGGTCCCCTACTGCGTAATGAAGGTGCAGCTCCCCTCTCTGCCCCATCTTCTCATCCATGCACTGAGTCTCCATAGTGCTTCTTCACTGGCTGGTACTGGGATCCTTACAGAGAAACCTACCAAAGAAGCCGTGGATTGAAACCTTCTTCTTAATAATTTACAAATAGTTTCCAGGACTCTCTCTCACAGTGCTTAGGGTCACTGGTTCCGTTACACACCATGACTGAGCCTATATGGGTGCTGCCCAGCACTCTGAACAGATGTCTACTCTCCTCTTTACAGCTGATACCTTTGTACCGTGGGGGCAATTCACCTCGCAGTTCTCCCGCTTCTCACAGACACTGCTACCTGCATTCCTAACTGTATTCCCTGCAGCCACGCCCTGCCTCTCCTAACTGGCTACCCAGCCCATACCCTGATTCTTGGAGGGAACTCCTCAGCACATGAGGATGTTGATTTCTTCTTACAAATACGAGAAGGAGAAACCTTTCTAAGTATAAATCATAGAATCATAGATTAGGGATGGAAGGGACCTCAGGAGGTCATCTGGTCCAACCCCCTGCTCAAAGCAGGGCCAACCTGAACTAAACCATCCCAGCCAGAGCTTTGTGAAGCTGGGCCTAAAAAACCTCCAAGGATGGAGATTCCACCACCTCCGTAGGTAACCCATTCCAGTGCTTCACCACAATCTTTGTAAAAAAGTTTATCCTAATATCCAACCTAGATCTCCCACACTGCAACTTGAGACCATTGCTCCTTGTTCTGTCATCTGCCACCACTGAGAACAGCCTAGCTCCATCCTTCCTGGAACCTCCTTTCAGCTAGTTAAAGGCGGCTATCAAATCTCTCTTCATTTTTCTCTTCTGCAGACTAAACAAGCCCAGTTCCCTCAGCCTCTCCTCTTAAGTCATGTGCCCCAGCTACTCAATCATACTTGTTTCCCTCCACTAGACTCTCTCCAATTTGTACACATCCTTCCTGTAGTTGAGGCCCAAACCTGGATACAATATTCCAGATGTCAGCAGTGTCAGCAGTGTGCCCTGGTTGTCAAGAAGGCTAATGGCATATTGGGCTGCATTCGGAGGGGCATTGCCAGCAGGTCACGGGAAGTGATTATTCCCCTCTATTCTGCATTGGTGAGGCCGCATTTAGAATATTGTGTCCAGTTTTGGGCCCCCCACTACAAAAAGGATGTGGACAAATTGGAGAGAGTCCAGTGGAGGGCAACAAAAATGATTAGGGGGCTGGAGCACAGGACTTATGAGGAGAGGCTGAGGGAACTGGGCTTGTTTAGTCTGCAAAAGAGAAGAGTGAGGGGGGATTTGATAGCGGCCTTTAACTATCCACCTTATAGTCCATTCATCGAACCCATACTTTTAAACTTTCTGATAATAATACTGTGGGAGACCATATCAAAAGGCTGCTAAAGTCAAGGTATATCACCTACACCACTTTCCCCATATCACGGAAGATTTCTCTGTTAAGCCAAGTTGGTTGCCTCCTATATTTGCTATTCTTTCTGCACATTGGGTTGGTTTGTTCCTGCACCCTCAATAAGGTTTCTTTAAATACAACCAGCTCCCCTGGACTCCCTTCCCCCTCATCTTAGCCTCCCAGCGGATCCTGCCCATCAGCTCCCTGAGGGAGTCAAAGGCTGCTTTTCTGAAGTCCAGGGTCCATATCCTGCTGTTCTCCTTTCTTCCTTTTGTTAGGACCCTGAACTTAACCATCTCATGGTCACTGCTGCCCAGGTTGTCACCCACTTCTACTTCCCCTACCAAATCTTTCCTCTTTGTGAGCAGCATGTCAAGAGGCGCCCGGCCCCTAGTTGGTTCCTCCAGAACTTGCACCAGGAAGTTGTCCTCAGCACTCTTCAAAAACTTCCTGGATCGTCTGTGCACTGCTCTGCTGCTCTCCCAGCAGATGTCAGGGTGACTGAAGTCCCCCAGGAGAACCAGGGCCTGTGATCTGGAAACTTCCATGAATTGCTTGAAGAAAGCCTCGTTTACCTCATCCTCCTGCTCTAGTGGGCTACAGCAGACGCCCACCATGACATCAGCCTGGTTGCTCTCACCTCAGAATTTAACCCAGAGACTCTCAGCAGGCTTTTCTCCAGTTTCATGCTGGAGCTCTGAGCAATCATACTGCTCTCTAACATACCATGCAACTCCTCCCCCTGGTCCCTTCCTTACGAGCTCCATCTGTCACAAGCCCATCTGCCCTTCCTCCGGGGCTGTGGTAACCAGTTACATCCATGAACCTCCTTGGACAGCCCCCAGTCTACTCTCTACCCTCACACTGCACTGGGTAGTTGGACTCATTCCCCTGCTCCAGTCTTAGGGTGAACTCCTGGCTCCGTTGCAGTCAATGGAGGTTTTATCATTTCCTTCAGTGGGGTCAGGATTTCACTCTTAGGCTTGAAATGTTATTTGGCTTCCAAGATCCTTGACCTGCTTGGACCTAGTGCACACACACAGCCTCCGTCAGGTTGCCACCCTGGCACACACTGTACCAGACACAGCCAGCTGGGTGTGTCCTGAACTGACTCTGCTGCTTGTCTTTCTCTTTCACTGATCTCCGGGAATGCCCTCGTTCACTCCTTTACAGTGTCTGCTAGCAAGTCCCTCTGACACACTCAGAGTATTGCAATCCTTACAGCACCTTCCACTTATAGAGTCAAATGAAAAGTATCTTCTGACAGAGGCTGTTCCCTTTAACACTGGGACACACTCTTATCACTGGGCTGTTCCTTCTCACTTAGAAACAGTCCAGCATTTCATGTGCACTCTGGAATATTTCTAGTGCACAACAGAGAGTGTTATTCAGTCTATGTCCCATCTCTCCTGAGCCCAGGTCGTTGGGAGTCGCTCAGACTGTGGAATGGGGAGAGCCGGTGCGATGGGAGAGTGGAGATTTCCCTCCGTGGTGTGTGGGGCAGAGTGCGGGATGACAAGTGGGACATGAACGACGCCAGCGTGGTGTGCAGGCAGCTCCAGTGCGGAGTCGCTGAGAAAGCTTATAACTTCCCTAAGTCTGAGCGAGGAACGGGCCCCGTGGGGCTGAGAAGGGTCCAGTGTGCAGGAAATGAGGCTAATCTGACTCTCTGCAACATCTCCACACCTGAGACAGCCCAGGCAGGAATTGCTGAGGACGTCGGTGTCGTTTGCTCAGGTGATTCATTTCCAAATCTCACAAACATTTTCTGTTCAGTGGGAAAATACATATTAACAGCTGGGTTCTCTCCCTGCAGGGAGCAGGCAGATCAGACTGGTGGATGGGGCAGGTCGCTGTGCCGGGAGAGTGGAGATTTATTACAATGGCACCTGGGGAACAGTCTGTGATGATTCCTGGGACCTACCAGACTCCAACGTCGTTTGCAAACAACTGGGATGTGGACACGCCATCAATGCAACTGTCTCTGCTCATTATGGGCAAGGATCTGGACAGATCTGGCTGGATGATGTGAACTGCTCTGGGAACGAATCAGATCTCTGGGAGTGTCCTTCCAGGGGTTGGGGCCAGCACAACTGCAGACACAAAGACAATGCAGGAGTTCTTTGTTCAGGTTTGTTCTCTGAATGCTCCTGTGAGTCTGGTCAGCAGGGGACTTAATGCAGCATAGGGGTGTTTGAGCAATGAGCCAACGATGACAGAAAGTTTATCTCCTTTCTCTTTCTCCCCCACCTACCCACCTGCAGTGTCAACAGCTAATACTAAGAGGGACTGGAAATGTCACATTATTTCCTTAGCCTTAGAACATGGGGTAATTTGTGAATCTTGGGTAACGCTGTGTGTCACTGTTGGTAAATGGTGTCTTTTAAATAACAATTCCAGTGTTCATGGGCCTGTCACTGGTCTCTGGAAGAATCTCTTTGATTCCTCAGATGAATCTTGCTGCTGTAGAAGAATGGGCAGGTTTGTTAGTGATCTCTGGGATTTCAGCCTTCACACCCCAGTGTGTGTCACACTCAGAAAACCTCACACCCAACCTGTGCATTTCCTCCTAGAGTTCGTGGATCTGAAGCTGGTGAATGGCAGTGACTGTGCTGGGCGGCTGGAGGTTTTCTACAATGGGACGTGGGGCAGTGTTTGCAGCAGTCCTATGGATGCAGTCACCATGGCGCTTATATGCAAACACTTGGACTGTGGAGACGCAGGGACTCTTTTGAGAAACTCTCCACATGGAAGCGGCTCTGGCCCCACCTGGGTGGATGGTGTTCGGTGCAATGAGCAGCACAGCTCCCTGTGGCAATGCCCGTCAGACCCTTGGAAACCACAGTCGTGTAACAGAGTAGAAGAAACCCACCTCTCCTGCCAAGGTAAATAGCAAATGGACATACACACACACACACACATACACACACACAGGCTCTCAGTGGTCAGGTCTAGGTCACTGAAAGGGTTTCATATAATTATTGCAGTTTGTTACTCTAGTGTCAAACGGCCGGCTTCACCCTAGTGGGTCTCACGCTTTTGCCTCTTGTAGTGGGCTAGGGCATCACCAGTTACCCCGTCTGCCCAGGGAGTGGGGTAGAGACCCAGGCCCACCCGCTCCTCTGGGTCCCACGCCCTGCCAGTGGCTTTTCTCCCAGCAGCCAGCTTGTGCTGCTCATCCGGGGTAGAGCAGCCTGTACATGCAGGGCAGAGGGGCTAGGTGGAAAGGGGAGAAGAGAAGAGGGAGGAGTAGTTCCTGGATCATAGAATATTAGAGTTGGAAGGGACCTCAAGAGATCATCGAGTCCAACCCACTGCTCAGAGCAGAACAAACTAGAGGTGCTGGGGATTTAACCCAGAGCCTCATACATGCAAAGCATGCGCACAAACCACTGAGCTACCTTAAGAGATCCAGAGCAGAAGGAGGGGAAGGGCCCCGTGGCAGAGGGAAATGTGTGGGGCAGGCGGGGGGACGAAGCTCCGGTGGGGAGCACAAGGCAGCATTGTCAAGCTCCACAGATCAAGAATCATGAGCCTGTAAAGACCAGCCAGTCACGTTATTCAGTCTGTCTCTGGACATTTGAACTCCCCTCGGCTCCTCGGCCAGAGCGGGGTGCGAATCGCAGGCTGCAACGTCACCTTCAATGCACCCAAACAGCACAACTCTGCCTGGCTGCTCGGCTGCAGACTGCGCTTACCCTCTGCTCACCCCGGAGATGGGCACTGCCGGCCATGGCCCAGCGCTGCCTTCACTCTCCCCTCCTGCTCCATTGCCTCTGGCAGACGTAGGGCTGGCTGGGAACGAGTTGGAGACCCACTGAGCTAATGAACACAGCCGGGCTCACACTCGCACACACAACTTGTGCTGCTGCTCGGGGTGAGTTACAGGCCGAGATATCGGCGACCTGCACACGGACACCAGCCGCTCACCTCCACTGTCCTGCACCGTGACAGGGCGGGATTGGTTTAACCTTTTGCAAAGAGCCACAATTCCCTGCCTGACTCCTCAGCTTCTCTGCCGGAGTCTGGGTAGCACATCCCCCCCCAGATCCCCTCCCCTCTCCTTCCACCCCTCACCTCCTGCCCCCACTCCTGACCCTTTCCCTCCCTGATCCTGACCCCATTCCCCTCCCCAATACTCCCCATCTCCACCTGCCCCAGACTGCCCCCTCCAGCCCCCCTCCTCCCTCCTGCCCTCTGCTCCAGACTGCCTCCCTCCCTCTCATCCCTGCTCCACACCCTCTGCCCTCCCCACACTCTTGCTGCCCTGCTTCAGGCCCCCTCTCTCCTGCCCTGCACAAGGTCACCCGTCCCCACCCCTCTGCTCCTTCCCCCTTTCAGAGCCCCTCTTCTCCTCATCCCGCCTTCTGCCCCACCCCACTCTCCTTTCCTCTCTCCCGCCTGTCCCTGATTCCTCACTCTGTCCCCACACTCCTTCCTCTCCCGGCACCCCAGACCCCTTCTGCTCCATCTGTACTGCCCCATTCCAGATCCCTGTCCCCTCCCCTCCCTCCTGACCCTCTCTGCTCCCTCCCTGTTAACTCCCTTCTGCCCCCATCTCCAGACTCACCCTCCTCACTCTGGCTCCCTGTTCCCCCCTTTCCAGACCCTGCTCCCCTCTGTGCCTCCTGACCCCTGCTCCAAACCCCCTCTCCTCTCCTCTCCCCTGACCACTCATTGTCTTCACCCCCTTCCCTGCAACTCCTAAATCTGCCTCCTGCCCCCCCAGTCCCCTGCTCCCCTCACTCTCCACCCTCCTTTCACAGGGTCTCTGCTGCCCTCCTCAGTCCCTGGGTCCTGTCCAGCCCCCTGAGCCACACAGGGGCAGCCATGTTCCCTGTGGGCTTCAGTCCCCTTGCAAACACAGGGAGCTGGCAGCCATCTTTACTCAGGGCGGAGTGACTCCCCCACACGCTGACAGACTGTCGGGAGATGGCAGCATCTCACCAGGTCCAGCCCCACTGACAGTGACGGGAGCTGGCGCCATTTGGATTCAGGGAAACTCGGTGACTTGGCGCCTTCCATCCTGTTATCACGAGACAGGTGAAAACCCCCAAATGGCAGCGTGGTGATAAAATGGCGAGCGCTGCAGCACTGACAGCCCGTGTGAGGCCCTGAGACGTGAGGAGGTGGCTCCACGCGGCAGCTCTGGGCACGTGCCCGTCTCATGGCTCTGGGCGCGGATCCCTGCTGCCGGGCGCGGACTCTGCTGTGACAAGGCTGGGGAGGGGCTCCCTGCTCGCTCTGACCCTGCTCTGTGTCTCTTTGCAGGTGCTGACGAGCTGCGGCTGGCGGATGGAGGCAGCCCCTGTGCTGGGAGAGTGGAGGTTAAACACGAGGATCAGTGGGGGACGGTGTGTAGTGATTACTGGGACATGGAAGATGCTGCGGTTGTCTGTAAGCAGTTGGGATGTGGATCTGCTGTCAGTGTCCATTATAATGCTCATTTTGGAGCAGGATCTGGACAGATTTGGCTGGATGACGTTGCCTGTCGTGGTACTGAGACTGATCTCTGGCACTGCGGGAACAGGGGATGGGGTGTGCATAACTGCAATCACACAGAGGATGCTGGAGTGACCTGCTCAGGTAAGAATCAGCCAACTCAATCCTGAAAGGCAAATTCCCTGAGACAAAAAGATTTGAACCGCGAGGGTTTCGTGTGCCTGTGAACCTAATGAGAAATGAACAGAAACCAGAGCAAGTCCTGTCATTGCTGAGCTGTAATTATTACTATTCCTGTCACTGGCCATGGAGGATCCCCCATGAAACTATGAAGCCTTTTCATTATCGCATTTCCAGTTGTTTCAATGCCACGTCTTTCCTTTCCCTTTTTTGTCTGAGTAGGTCTCAGCTGTGGGACCCGTGGCCAGGGGTCGAGGCTCATGAGGGAGGGATCTCTGATCCGGCCTGGAGCTTGCCTGCTGTGCAGGGCTGAAGGTTTCCTAAGGATGCAGTTGTTTGTCAGGGCACTTAGTAGTGCTGCTGTCACCTGCCCCACACGGTCTGTGGCTGTGGTTGCCAGTCGCCACTTTGGGGAAAAAATATTTGGGAAACTTCATCATTGCCTTAGAAAAATTAATGAGACTCACTTAATAAGGGAACTTGCCTGCTTGCAAATCATGTATCTGTTTGTAACCATTAACTTTTGTTTGCAAAACTCTATATATCTTTACCATGGGATTTCCAAAGAAGGCAACAGGAGTTTGGTGCCCAACTTGCACTGACTTTCATTGAGACTATCACTAAGGGCCAGATATTTCAAGATGTCGAGGTGTCTAAAACTGCAGACAGGCACCCAGTGGGATTTACAAATGTGCCTGGTGCCAAACCCCAGGAGTTTTGGAAAATCCCACCAGCCCCTGTCTGCATTTCCAGCCACCTGCCAGGGCCTTTGAAATCTGGCCCTGAGTCATTTTTGAAAATATCACGTGAGCTCCTATGTCACTGAGGCACTTTTGAAAATGTTACCCTGACCCTAAAATCCAGACCTAGACACCCAGCCGCAGATGTACAGATATGTGGGGGGCATTTTATGTAGCCCCTTTCCCACCCTCATGTGGTGACCAAGGAATGGGTGGATTCTCCCAGCTTGGCCAGAATTAGATTTAACCTGGGGCACCCCCTGGTCTGTTTTGTTACTTGTCACATTTTGGACCAAGCAATAATAGACATTTTCAAACTCTCTGATACCCTGTAGATCTGGCGCAGCACAGAGGGCTCAGCCAGAACATACCTCAGCCCCACACAGCACAGCCCTACACAGCACAGTAATACTGTTTAATTGTAAGTCTGTCCTGGATTTTGAGTGTTTCAGTGAGAAACCTTAATGTTCTCGTCACCTGGGGGTGGGGGAAGGGAGGTTTATGCTATTTCCTAGTATTTCTAACAAATAAAAAATATAGGGTGGGCAGGAACACTATAAAAATGAGCTGAATTGCAAAGACTTCAAAACTCTGCAAAAAACAGATTGGCCTTTGCCAGTGTAATATCCCTAACCTGGTAATAACTGCGATGCCTTGTACTTCACACCTAGCAAGTGCACAATAGGAAGTCCTTCTCTTAGAACCTCACCAGGAAGCTGCACACACACCAAGGAGTATCAGAGCAAAAGTCCCTTCTGTGCACCTTTCTGTACAACTGCGCCTGCATCTGAGCTGGAGCTGCAAGTTTGCAGTGGGAATAAATGTAGGGTTTGTAACAAGGTTTTTGAAGGGTCAGGCAATGTAGTGGTTGGTGCACCTGATCTGCTGCCCCTTGTTTTCCAGATTGAATAGCCCCAGTCTTTTAGGCGGTGGGGTAGGGAACTGAGGTCCTCCCTCTCCACCAGGCCCCAGCCCAGGGCTTTGTGTGTGTCAATCCCTGAACAGGGTGGCTCTCCCAGCAGGGAGTCTAAATCCACTTCCCTGGGCTGCTTCCTGCCACTGTCCTTTCAGTTTGGGTCATGGCCCCTCTAGCGCAGTTCGCAGGGTGGTTGCTCTTGTGAATCTTGGGCAGCTCCTGCCGTGGTCCCAGGCTCCTTCAGGAGGGGTATCCACAAGGTTGGTGAGGCTGAGCCCCACAACATCCCTGGGCTGCAGTCACCCTGTTACCTCAGTTGTTACAGCAGTGGGAATGTGCTTAGCCAGTAAGGCCGGGGATTGCAGGAAGGGAGGACCTTTCTCTGAAAGTTGCTCCTGGGGGCTGTGGATCAGAGTGACAACAGGCACCAGAACTGAGACAAGGGAGTGAACCAGGATGTGTCCCTGCTCCTGTCTTCTTACCCTGCAAAAAGTGCACAGACCCCATTAGTTGCACATTCACAGTGACACATATTTTCAGTTCCCTACAACAACACCATTAGTCCTCAGGAAACAGTCTATTTACAATATTGTCTGGGTTTTTGGCCCTCTTGTCAGGATCTGAGGGGAACAGAGATCTCCCTTCTCTGCAACCTTTTTGGGACTGGGCTCAGCTATCCCTGCTCCTCTCTCTCTCTCACCTGGGGTGTCCTTCAGTGCCTCTTTATCAGATTTGGTCTGATGGGCTACTTGGCCCTGAATCCAACCCAGCTAGGGTGACCAGATAGTAAGTGTGAAAAATCAGGAGGGGGTTGAGGTGTAATAGGCACCTATATAAGACAAAGCCCTGAATATCGGGACTATAAAATCGGGACATTTGGACACCCTATACCCAGCCCATAAGCTTTGTTATTGAATTACCTCAATCAGCTTTCTCTGGGGGACTAAATGGTGTCTAAGCGATCAGTGTCATGCTGTCTGAAGTGGCTAACAACTGTGGGTCCCTAGCTCAGGTCAGACTGTCAGACGACAGGGCAGACACCCCAAACTGGTGGTGTGTTCGATCATTGGATTTCACCAAGCCAGTAACAAATGCGAGCTCCTGGGTCACTGTAACACTCCTACCAGGGAGTCACACAGTCCCCTTAGACTCTCCAGTCTGTCTTGCATCCAGGCAAGATGGACTATGTGATAAAATGGTCACTTTCACCAAAAATAACACCACATTCAGGTTGCTCCCAGTCCCAAGATACCACGCGCTTACCCCAGATCAATGGGTATCCTAGATCCTACACCATAGACAATGCTGGTAGCCAATTCCATACCAAACTAACAAAACGTTATTAGCTAAAAGGAAATGAGAGTTACTGGGAGGCTGAAGCAGATAACATACGTACAGGTGAGTCACAGTCTATAATTCCAATGGTAGCAGAGATCTTCTAATCTGCCAGTTTCTCAAAAGTCTCGCAGAGCTTCCCAGTATAACTCTGGCGATCTCCATCTTCTCATTCAGTTATTCCACCTTGTTAGAATCCAAACAGCCCAGAGATGAAGGATCTTTCCCTGAATCCAAACTTATAGCTTCTTCTCCCAGAAAACAAGCTGCTAGGGTCACTGCCCATGTGGGCTCTTCCTTTGATGATGGAGGGTGACGAATGCATTTAGAGTCTCTGATCTCCCATCATCACACACAATGGCCACTAGCTTTGACATTGGCACTTTCCTGTTAATTTGTGTTCCACGGGGCTTCTTCATTTGTATCCCACAAGGCGTCTGTCTTCTTTGATGGGTTATTTGGTTACAGGGGTATATAGAGTGTAAATGTTTCCTATTGCATTATAATGGGATACAGATAAATGAAAATACAAGTAACAGTGCATTAGTTTTCTTGAATATTAAACATCACATACACTCAACAGTCACTTTGACCTACACTAATGCACGTCAGTTGGCCTGGCTGTGCATTTGTAGGCGTTCAGTGCAACCTGGGGCTTTGCCATGAGCTGTCATCTGGTCTGCCAGCATCACAATCAGAGTGCAGCTCATCTGTTCACTCCCGGCACTATGCCACAGAGAGTGTGTCTTCCCCTATTGGGCCCAGGCAGTACGGAAAGGAAGTTCCCTGAATTGAACGTAGAAGTGGCAAGAACCAGACTGGGGTAAGAGGGAGAGAGCAGACGGGGAGAGGAACCAGTGCGGTGGCTGGGGGGGGCGGGGGAGGGAGCAGGACGTTCTGAGCCTGCATACTGGGGGGGGGAGAGAAACTGGGACTGAGAGAGAAAGCGGGAGATGGAGACTTGCTCGGCAAGGAGACTGGGACTAGGAGGAGGGTGTGGGGAAGAGACTAGGACTGGCTAGGCAGGGTGACTCGAACAGGGAGTCGGGGATAGAGACTGGGACTTGCTGAACCAGGAGACTGGGAGCTGGGGGAGACTGGGCGAGGAGTCTGGGACTGGGAAGCCCTGGGGAGGAACTGGGGGTGGGTGAGGAGAGACAGATCAGATGAGGAGCCAGGGTGTGGGGGGAGTCTAAAACTAACTGGGCAAAGAGACTGGAATAGGCATGCAGGGTGGGGTGGGAAGACTGGGAGCACAGCTACATGAACATTAAGTGTGTGGCAGGCTGGGGTGTAAATCTGCCCTGCACTGGCCTGCCATGCACTCAGTGTCCATGCGGACGTGCTGTCAGGCGCTAACCGTTCCCCAGTGCGCTTCCATCTACTGCCGTTTCAAAGCACTAGGAAAATGTTAATGCACAGCAGCAGCAGGGTCCACGTGGACATTCCGTGCTCAGCCGGCTAGTGCGGGGTGAATTTACACCCCAGTGTGCCACAAACTGAGTGTGTGTGTGGAGAAGCCCTGAGATGGGGTGAGGCATCAGGGGAGTGAAACTGGGGCTGGGGCGAAGACAGGACATCTCAAGATAAGGGTGGGGAGAGAAATGGGTCTGATGAGTATCTCAGAGGGGAGGGGCAGCACAGGGAACAGGGAAAACTGGGACCTGTCTGGGAAGACAGAGGTGAAGTCTAGGGCTTGCTGGGCAAGGAGTCTAGGACTGGGAATGAGAAGGTCTGGAGATGGGTAGACAAGGAGAATGGGCTAGGACACAGAGCAAGGGATGGGGAAGAGACAGGACTGGGACGGGGACAGGTTGGAGTGGAGGGGGAAGAAGGGGATAAACGTGGGGAAACAGGAGAAGAAGGATCTGTCACCACTAGAGCACGTTCCTCTCCAGTGCCTGGAATGGAGCCCAGGATCACAGAGTTTTGCCATTCCCCTGCTGTCACATATTTGTCAAACGCCAACAATCTTCTGATCCCCTCTAGTGCTGGTCCACAAAGAGGATGACAACCTGCGACTGCTGTCAGTTACTCTATTACCTCAAGTGGCAGAGGTTTGTGTGGTGGATCTAAAGGTCCAACCCTACTGGTGAGCCATGTGCATGTCAATATGATTCCACATCTTGGAACATCTGGTTTTTCTGTTTTCTTTTTTAAGAACCTAGGAAATTAAGCACAAAACTTACTGATAGGAACATTCAGTTTGCAAAGTTGAGCCTTAAAATATAAGGAAATGGCAGAATTGAAGTTGTCTTTGCAACTTTATTTTGCGCCACTTGTACATACACATTGACATACAGTCTTTCATTACATTCTGACATGCTATTTTCTCCACAGGAACCCTGGCTCATTCAGTGCACAGGATAGACAGTGCTCTGAATTAGGGTTGTGGAGTGAAGCAAGCGGTTGTCTGTAGGACCCCTGCCTCATTTGTTGCAGAAACTGTAAAGCCTGCTGTGTCTGAGGCAGGGGGTTGCAGGCAGAGAAAGGAGGGTCTCATTGTTCAGACAGTTGAATGCTGCCCCGGGGAATTGGATTCTATCCCTGCCTCTGCCACAGAGCCACTAAGTGATGCTTGGCAAGTCACTGAAACCAAATGTTTCATAACGGTTGCTCATTTTACGGGTGGCACACTTGAGACTGTGGGGTCTGATTTGCAGAAGTGCTGAGCACTCGCTGCTGTAAACTGAAGTCAGTGGGATCTGTACTGCAAAAGCTCCTGAAATCTCTCATTGCAAGGCTAATTTTGAAGCCATCAAATTATTTTTGTGGCTCTTTTCCTCACCCTTTCCAATTTTTTAACATCCCTCTTAAAACGTGTACACTATCACTGGATGCAGTATCAATTTCACCAATGCTGTACAAAGAAGTAAAACCACCTCCCTACTAGAGCTCGGCAGAAATTATCTGATGAAAGGAGTTTCATTGGAAAATGCCAGTTTGTTGAACCCAAACTTTCTCATGAAAGAGAATCAGATTCAGTGAACTTTCCTCAAACCAAAGGCAGGGTTGTGGCAGAAACCTGCATGGTTCCCATCCAACTTGCCTGGCAGACAACAGTCAGTCATGCCATGCAAAGTACCCTGGAGCTGGGTACCCCAGTCTTCCAGAGCTCATGTCTCTAGGGCAGCCCCATGGTGAGCACTGTCCTGAGACCAGAGACCCTGGTCTCCTAGGTTCCACAGCTCTGGGGCAGCCCTGCCATGCAGACCGGCACCTGAAATCTCTGGGAGCCCCAGCTTTACCCAGGTCTTGGCTTCCAGCTGCGAGAGCCAAGAAGTCCTGGGATGGGCTACCGCATTCCCAGCTGGGCCAGGATTCCCCAGCCCAGGGCGTTCCACATGGCAGGGCTGCCCCACCACCATAGACACTGGAAGCCCCAGCACTGACTATGAGAAATGGACATTCCTGTCTTACTGTTAGCAGTGGTGACAAGAATGTCAGATTCACTCAGCATCTGCTGGGGTTCTTGGGAGCAAATTTCATGTTGAATACACCATGTGTATCCATCCCAGGACCACATTAGCTACAACATCACAGTGGGAGCTCATGTTCAGTTGTTTGTCTCTTATGACCCCTGCATTTTTATGAATGTCACGTGTACCTCTATTTCTTTGATTGCTCTTTTTCCATTTCCTACAGCTGTTCAAAGGGTAACTCCTGCTGGAGCTCTCCCTTGTCCTGGGAAAGCAGACAATGGCTTCAGATAACCTAGTGACTGACGCATGTCTGAAAATACAGGTGTCAAGTCCATTTATCTTTTGCCATTGGACACAACCCCCTCCATAGATTGGGAGAGGGGAGGGACCTGTCTTGGGGCACAGCACTCACCACTGGACTGGAGACTCCTCCTGGTCACTGTTGGGGATTAGCTCAAGGATGACATCCCCGTCCATGGTTTGCACAAAGTCACTGCCTCCTCGTCCACTGGCAGCCTCTCCAGGAACTGCCACGTCCTCTTCATGACTCGGCCCTCCAGCCATGTCACCATCAGTGTTTCCTCATCCTGGAGTTCGGTATTTGCAGTCCATTCATCTAGCCACTTCCCTCAATGGCAAATGTGGGGAATCTGGGCCCACCCAGTACCCTGGGTCCAGCCCAGGGACCCTGTAGTTGGCAGCCACATGCTGCCTCCCCTCCAACTGCTCAGTAGATTTCCCTGGGCCACTTCCCTGTGGTCCCAGCACCTTCTTCATCCTTACCTCAGGGCCTCAGCATGTCAATCCTAGCAGTCAACCAGCAGCTCCCTTTTGCTCCCCTGGTCCATGCCAGTAACTGCTTTGTCTATGGTGCTAGCTTCCATCCACCTACCAGGAACCCAGTCCTCCCATCCTGAGTTCCAAGCAGCAACTAACCAACTCTGGCCCAGCAGCTGCTTTTAGGTGAGCCTGCTGGGCCCTGATTGGTTGGTCACTCTAGCCCTTCCCTGAATGGATGAACCCAATGCAGCTTCTCTAGGCTCTTTGGAGGACTCACCTCCACTGCTCACACCTGGGATTAAACCGTTTTACATCTGGGTGGGGTAGACACTCCATCACAGAGAGCTTGGGAACTGTTAAAAGGGGACCCCTGATTAACAGAGCGGAAGGGACACAGTCTGCAGGAAAAAAGACTGAAACCAGTCCTCAGAAACAGGGGTACCTGGGATAGTTTGGGCCAGCCCAGGTTTCAAGGGCAATGCTGAGCTTTAGTAAGACATAGGCCTGTAGGCCTTTAGTTGCTTTAACCCTTTTCTTTCTGATCAGTATGTTCCTGTGGATAAATAAATATTACCACTGGTTTGGGGCTGGCACTACTCAATATTTTCATTAATGACTTGGATGATGGAGTAGAGAATACATACATTAAATGTCTGGATTACACCAAGATGGGAGGAATTGCAAGCTCTTTGGAAGAAGGATTAGAACTCAAAATCCCCTTGGTAAATTGGAGAATTGGTCTGAAATCAATACATTACAATTCAATGTAGACAAGTGCAAAATACTAGACTTAGGAAGGAAAATCAAATACACAAAAATAAAATGAGGAATAATAACATCATATCTTCTAATGTATATTGATTGCTCTCTAGTTCTACGGTTTTCCATGTCCACTGTGCCGTTTTGTTTCTAACTGCTACCTACACTTTGCCACTGAACCAGGATGGGCTTTAGCCAAAGTTCTATGGCAGTGGAGCATCTAAATCCCTAGGTCCTGTTGTAAATTCCTGCCTTCTTTGACTCTCTAGGAAACATTAAGCCCCGGCTGGTTGGAGGGGACACTGCCTGCTCGGGACGTGTGGAGATAAGAGATGGAGAAACATGGACCACTGTCTGTGATGCCCACTTTGATCTCAAAGCTGCCACCGTTATCTGTAATGAACTACAGTGTGGAACAGCTCTAGCTATCCCAGGAGGAGCTCACTTTGGAGAAGGATATGGACCGATCTGGACTGAAAAACTCCAATGTGAGGGGAATGAGTCACACCATGCGTACTGTCCCAGGATACTGAACATCAGTCATACATGCTCACATGCAAATGATGCTGGAGTCATATGCGCACGTAAGAATTCAGTGCAAAGTCTTTAAACCCCCAGTGATGTGTATTCTAGATTAGGATGCAGAAAAATAAATGATCTCACTGTGAAGTGAGCTAGGATAACAGGATTGGCATCAGCTTGTGGTAAAACCCAAATGATCCAAGCTAACTAGAAATGCATCAAATCCCCCCTGACTTCCCTTTCTTTAATGATTTGGTATAAAATAGCTCCAAGGCTCCCAATCTAATCATCTTTTCTCTTCTCCCCAGGGCACACAGGGTTCCGGCTGGTGAACGGCAGCTCAGCGTGCTCAGGGAGGGTAGAGATCCAGGTTCTTGATGCCTGGGGAACCGTCTGTGACTCACGCTGGGATTTACCAGACGCCAACGTTCTCTGTCATCAGCTCGACTGTGGATTCGCTGTATCGGCTCCGGGAGGAGGGTATTTTGGGAAGGGAACTGGCTCTGTCTGGACAGACACATTTCACTGTAAAGGGACTGAACCCCATTTGGGGCATTGCCCAGTTACTGCCCTGGGGGCCTCTCAGTGCTCACACGACAATGACGCTGGTGTGAATTGCTCAGGTAAGTGCAGGAGAAATGCTGGATTAATGACACCTGCCCCTCGGTGTGTGACACTGCCCCCTAGAGCAGGGGGACCTCAGGGCACAGGAAGGAGAAGGGGAGCTAGTTATTAAATCACGTATAATAACAGTAAATATATTAAAAATAAAATAAAAGTAAATAATATTATCACAAAAGAATAGCTGTGACCTGGGAAAGCCCTGGATTCTCCAGTAAAAAGGACACAACTAAGTCCTTACGCAGGGCAGTGGAGCAGGGACAGAACTAGTAATTAGAGGGGGAGGTAGTAGCGACCTACAATAAGGAGGTTACTTCACACTTCCTGTTATAAAATATTCTCAACACCATCTTCAGAAGTTCTCAGTCCCTCATTGTTTGCAGCAGGCCTTTGCAATTGGGCAAGAGGTCAGTGCTGGGGCCAGGAAAGTGCCTTTCCCTAGTGCAGTGAAATTCCTTCCAGGTTTGGCTGAATTATAAACTGCTGAAAGTAACCATTTCCCTTCTCTCACATGAGGTCAAGAGGCTATTTTTGGTAGCATGACACAGAGAAAGTCCTGCTTTCTCCTTGCTTTTTTCACACCTTTCTGAAAAAAAATGTCCCCTGTTTTTTTACACTTTTTTAAAAAACTTTTTTCTAGCTTGCTTCTCAGTGAATCAGCATTTTAATCCACTAAACAAAATTCTCATTGCATTTCCACATGCCAATATATTGGATCTCTTTAAAAACTGAAATACTGCATTTGAAATACACACACTCTAATATTTATCTTATATAAAAAAAAATTAAACAGTTTTAATTAGCTAGATTTCTTCAGTGTTAAGGTTGCCAAAGCAATGCTTTTTTGTGCTGCATATACATTGATACAGTCTAATTGCATGCACACATCCTATTATTTCACACACACACACGCACATGCATCAAGCCTCCTTCCTTGAACTGGCTGGATTAATGATATTTATTTTTTGCATCAGTCGTGGCCTTATTTACTACACATACCGTACACACACTGCACTGAATACAGAATTATTCATTTCTTCTTGGGCTTTTTTGTGGTGCTTGTCACTGTAGTTCTAGAGAACATTAATCAGACTATTAGCAGACTGATGTCCATTTCAAAGTGATGTAGGCACTTAGAAGCCCAAGAATAACATTTTGAAGAGTGCCTAAGTGACTTAGGGACTTAAATCTCATTTTTTCCCCCCAGTAACGTAGGGGCCCAAGAACCATGGAGATTTCACCCTTGTGTTGCTTTAAGTCTCTTCTGAAAATGGCACTTGGGCTCCCACATCATTTAGTTGGTTTTGAAAATGTTACGAACAATGATTAAAGCCAAAATTCCAAACTTGCTACTTATTTGGGGTGATTGGGCTCAAACCTGAGACCCTCAGGGCCTGACTCTTCAGAGCACTCACCGTTTCTGTGGATATTTTTGTGTTCAAAGTACTGTCCAGACATTAATAAACCCTCACAAAACTCCAGGGATGTAGGTGGGGCAAGTAGTATTATTAGCACCATCTGACAGATGGTGACACAGGGAGAAAAGTAAAGTGACTTGCCCAAGTCCCCCAGGAGTGCAGTCAGCAGTGCAACCAGGAGAAAACTGAATATTTTGACTCGTTCCACCAGACCTCACTGCCTTACTGCAGAATAGCTGAGCAGCCACATCCTGCCTGGACTCTGGCTACAGTTGTGAGTGCTCAGTGCTTCTGAAAATCAGACCCCAGAAAAATTGGTTTAAGAGACCTGCTCAGCATCACCTGTGACGTCTGCGGCAGAGGCAGGAATAGAGCTGAGTTCTAGTGCATGACGATCACTGCTCTTAGCAAGATCATCCTTGTTCTTCCTGCACTCCCCTGCTCATTCTTTATCAGAGTTCCTGTTTCCAAAGTAGCCCATTCCACTGCTTCACCATGCTCTTAGTAAAAAATTGTTTCCTAATATCTAACCTAGACTTTCCCCACTGCAACTTGAAACCGTTGTTCCTTGTTCTGTCATCTACCACCACTGAGAACAGCCTAGCTCCATCCTCCTTGGAACCCCCTTTCAGGTAGTTAAAGGCTGCTATCAAATCCCTCCTTTATTTTCTCTTCTGCAGACAAAACAAACCCAGTTCCCTCAGCCTCTCTTCATAAGCCATGTGCCTCAGCTCCCCAATAATACTTTTTCCCCTCCATTAGACTCTTTCCAATTTGTACACATCCTTCCTGTAGTCGAGGGCCCCAACCTGGACACAATTTTCCAAATGTGGCATCACCAGTGCCGAATAGAGGGGAATAATCACTTCCTTCCATCTGCTGGCAATGCTCTTACTAATGCAGTCCAATATGCCACTGGCCTTCTTGACAACAAGGGCACACTGTTGATTCATGTCCAGCTTCTTGTCCACTGTAACCCCCAGCTCCTTTTCTGCAGAACTGATGCTTAGCCAGTGAGTCCCTGTCTGTAGCAGTGCATGGGATTCTTCCATCCTAAGTGCAGGTCTATACTCTTCTCCTTGTTCAAAGTCATCAAATTTATTTTGGCCCAATACTCTAATTTGTCTGGGTCGCTCTGTATCCTATCTCTACCCTACAGTGTATCTACCAGTTCCCCCAACTTAGTGTCATCTGCAAACTTCCTGAGTCAGGCAGGACTTGTCCTTGATGAATCCATGCTGACTTTTCCTGAGCACCTTCCTCTCCTCCAAGCGCCTCAAAATGAATTCCTTCAGGACCTGTTCCATGATTTTCCCAGGGACTAAGGTAAGGCTGATTGGTCTGTAGTTTCCCGGATTCTCCTCTTTCCTTCTTTAAAGAGGGGCACTCTATTTGACTTTTTCCTATTGTCTGGGACCTTCTCTGATCACCAAGAATTTTCAAAAATAATGGCCAATGGCTCTGCAATCACGTCAGCCAACTCCCTCAGCACTGTCGGATGCACTGCATCCAGCCCCATGGACTTGTGCATGTTCAGCCTTTCTAAATAGTCCTGAACCTGATCTTTCAGCACCGAGGGCTGCTTACCTCCTCCCCATTCTGTGCTGCCCAGTGCAGCCATCTGGGAGCTGACCTTGTCTCTGAACACTGAGGCAAAAAAAAGCACTGAGGACTTCTGCTTTTTCCACATAGTCTGTCACCATGATGCTTCCCCCATTCAGTAAGGGGCTCACACTTCCCTGACCACATTCTTGATGAGAACATACTGTAGTAATTCTTCTTATTACCCTTTACGTTCCCTGCAACCTGCAACTCCAATTGTGCTTTGGCCTTTCTGATTTCACTCCTGCAACCTTGAGCAGTATTTTTATACTCCTCCCTCGTCATCTGTTCAAGCTCCCACTTCTTGTAAGCTTACTTTTTGTGTTTAAGCTCACTGAAGATCTCTCTATTAAGTCAAGCTGTTCGCCTGCCATAGTTGCTGTTCTTTCTGCAGATAGGGATGGTTTGTTCCTGCACCCTCAGTAAGGTTTTTTTAAATACAGCCAGCTCCTCTGAACTCCTTTCCCCTCATTTTAGCGTCCGAGGGGATCCTATCCATCAGCTCCCTGAGGGAGTCAAAGGCTGCTTTTCTGAACTCCATGGTCCGTATCCTGCTGTTCTACTTTCTTCCTTTTGTCAGGATCCTGAACTCGACCATCCTGAACCTGCCCAGGTTACCACCCACTTCTACTTCCCCTACCAAATCTTCCCTCTTTGTGAGCAGCAGGTGAAGAGGCGCACAGCCCCTAGTTGGTTCCTCCAGCACCTGCACCAGGAAGTTGTCCTCAGCACTCTCCTGGATCGTCTGTGCACTGCTCTGCTGCTCTCCCAGCAGATGTCAGGGTGACTGAAGTCCCCCAGGAGAATCAGGGCCTGTGATCTGGAAACTTCCATTAATTGCCTGAAGAAAGCCTCGTTTACCTCATCTTCCTGCTCTAATTGGCTACAGCAGACGCACACCATGACATCAGCCTGGTTGCTCTCCCCTCAAAACTTAACCCAGAGACTCTCAACAGGCTTTTCTCCAGTTTCATGCTGTTGCTGTGAGCAACCATACTGCTCTCTAACATACTGTGCAACTCCTCCACCTGGTCCCTTCCTTACGAGCTCCATCTGCCACGATCCCATCTGTCTTTCCTGCGCGGCTGTGGTAACCAGTTACATCCATGGACCTCCTTGGACAGCCCCCAGTCTACTCTCTACCCTCCTGAACTGACTCTGCTGCTTGTCTTTCTCTTTCAGTGATCTCCGGGAATGCCCTCGTTCACTCATTTACAGTGTCTGCTAGCAAGCCCCTCTGTCAAACTCAGAGTATTGCAATCCTGACAGCACCTTCCACTTATAGAGTCAAATGAAAAGTATCTTCTGCCAGAGGCTGTTCCCTTTAACACTGGGACACACTCTTATCACTGGGCTGTTCCTTCTTACTTAGAAACAGTCCAGAATTTCATGTGCACTCTGGAATATTTCTAGTGCACAACAGAGAGTGTTATTCAGTCTATGTCCCATCTCTCCTGAGCCCAGGTCGTTGGGAGTCGCTCAGACTGTGGAATGGGGAGAGCCGGTGCGATGGGAGAGTGGAGATTTCCCTCCGTGGTGCGTGGGGCAGAGTGCTGGATGACCAGTGGGACATGAACGACGCCAGCGTGGTGTGCAGGCAGCTCCAGTGCGGAGTCGCTGAGAAAGCTTATACCCTCCCTAAGTCTGAGCGAGGAACGGGCCCCGTGGGGCTGAGAAGGGTCCAGTGTGCAGGAAATGAGGCTAATCTGACTCTCTGCAACATCTCCACACCTGAGACAGACCAGGCAGGAATTGCTGAGGACGTCGGTGTCGTTTGCTCAGGTGATTCATTTCCAGATCTCACAAACATTTTCTGTTCAGTGGGAAAATACATATTAACAGCTGGGCTCTCTCCCTGCAGGGAGCAGGCAGATCAGACTGGTGGATGGGGCAGGTCGCTGTGCCGGGAGAGTGGAGATTTATTACAATGGCACCTGGGGAACTGTCTGTGATGATTCCTGGGAGCTACCAGACTCCAACATCGTTTGCAAACAACTGGGATGTGGACACGCCATCAGTGCAACTGTCTCTGCTCATTATGGGCCAGGATCTGGTCAGATCTGGCTGGATGATGTGAACTGCTCTGGGAATGAAACCAGTCTCTGGGAGTGTCCTTCCAGGGGTTGGGGCCAGCACAACTGCAGACACAAAGAGGACGCAGGAGTTCTTTGTTCAGGTCTGTTCTGGGAATGCTCTTGTGAGTCTGGTTACCAGGTAGTTTAATGGAGGGGGCAGATGTTTAAGGAGATTGCTGAGGATGATGGAGACTCTCCCTGACTGTCTCTGCCACTCTTTTCTTTGGGTAAATACCTACCAGAGTCACCATTAGAAAGTCCTCAGCTCCCACCCAGAGGTACTGGAGATATTAGAAGATTTCCCTAATGCCAGAATATCTCTGAAGGAGATTGTATCTTAGAAAAGAGTGTGTGAAAAGGATTTAGGGGCATGGTGGAGAACTTACTGAAGATGAGCTCTCAGTGCCATGTTGTGGCAAAATGGGCTAATGCAAGCTTTAAACGTATAAGCAGGGGAGCAGTGAGTAGGGGTGGGGACTAAATTTTACCCTTGTATATGGCCTTGTGAGACAGATACTGGAATACTGTGTTGTTACCAGATTTTCCCGTCACCTTGGGATACCCTCATTTCTTAGGGTTACTTTCCTTGGGGGCGGGGGGGGGGGTTTGTAGTTCTATTAATGCACTGCTTCTGTCACTTGTGTTTTCATATGGAGCTTTACTTCTCCCTTCTGCAAGTCCCCTCCAAATGGAGCTACCCTGCAGGACCTAAGTTTCCCAGGGCTGGGTTCCTCGAGCCCCAGACTCAAACAAACACCCACATACACACACACATTCCCAGATTAACAGAGTGCGACTGAGCGGACCGGGTCTATCACATTCTCATCTGACCCCTTATATGTCCATGGACCTCAGCAGGCTGGTTTAACAGCACTTCCAAGCTGCCACCCTTATATTGAACTGGCACCGCACTGCAATAGAGCATGTCTGTGCAGGCTGGGTCTAGCAGCACTTTAAAGCTGCCACCCGTATGTACCCCTGGACTCAGCAGGCTGGGCCGAGCAGCACTTCCAAGCTGACACCCTTATATGCCACATGTTCAGCATGTCGCTATTCCCACTTTCACGGTACAATTATTCTGGTAGTAACACCCTTGATGAGCAAACCGCACAGGATTTTTGGGCGCTACAGGGATCTTTAGCTTAGGTAAGAGAAGCGTTGCTGCAGAGGAAAATAGAGAAGCTGAGAACACAAAAGAGTAAACAAAGTTCGGAGGGAGTCTGGCAACCACCTTGATTATAAAAGTTATTTTATTTCCAGGTGTATAAAACTTACGATAGTAACAGTAATAACCGTACAAGGAGAGGAAAACAACCAAACAGTTACAATATTCCACAATTTCAATTGGGGTATTGGGGAAAACTAGGCCAGGTTTGATTTTAAAATCAGGTTTAGAAAGTTATACCTGGACTAAGAGAGAGAGGGAAAGAGAGAGAGATCAAATAGGTGTGAGGGGAGGAAGTGGGCTTAACCGGAGAAGAGAGAGAAAGAGAGAGAGTTGGGTTCTCACCACTCAGCACAGCTTGAACTGGTCGAAGGCTCCCAGGAGACAGGCTGTTCAGCTTAGGGTCCGGAGTGTTTGACGCAGGCAGAGCCCCCAACACGATCAGTCAGGAAAAGGTGAAGTCCCAGTGGAACTGATGCAGCTTTTGGATCCAGGCCTCAGAACAGAGGTTTGAACTTGGGTCGGGTTTTTGTAGGGAAGAAACAATGGTTCAAGGGAGAACACTAGATTTGTTTATGGGTTAACGATGACTCAAGGGAGTATACCAGAGTTGTTCTGTTTAGGCTGGACAATAGGAACGGATCATTCCTGGCTATGGGCAGTGTTCTTTTGAGAGAGCAAATTCAGGCAGAATCAGGCAGATTCAGTGTTTTGGACATCAGTAAAGGATCTATGACTAGAATTGGTCAGATAACTGCTGAGCTCGGTGTGTGCAGGCGTGGGTACATTAACATTTGGAGCAGAGATCTCCCATCATGCCGTGCTTCCCCGCTTCTCTGATCCCAGAGTTCAGTGCAGTCCCTGCCTTGTAGCGTGGTTCTCCATTCGGTATGCTAGTAGAGATGTTTCCTTGTTCCAGCTTCGATACAAATGAGGCTCTCTGTTTTTATTTGCTGTGCTGATGGAGATGCCTCCTTCTCACATCTTCGATGTAGATGAGGCTAGGGCAGTTGCCATAATCCTGTTACCCTTGTCCAGAGGGGTTTAGGTGTGTCTCCCACTGCCTTTTCATTGCTTTTGGTAAGTCCGTCTCTGATCGGTTCTGGCTAAAGCAGAGGCTAGGGGCAGGGGGTTTCAGGTGAGTCAGAAAGTAGGGGTTTGGCGCCCTGGTTCCCCAAAAACACGAAGCTGACAGGTAACTGTGTCCAGTTCTAATGTCCACAAAAATTGGAGAGAGGGCAGAGAGGAGGCACAAAAGTGATTTGAGGACTTGAATAAAAGCCTTGTGGTAAGAGATGTAGGACTCTGAATCTGTTTAGCATTTCAAAAACCTCAAGAGGTGACTTGATTCTGGTGCATAAATTCCTTTGCAACGAGAAAATGCCAGTTACTAAAGGGTTCTTCAATCTATCGAAGAAAGGCAGAACAAGAACCAATGACTGGCAGCTGAAACCAGTAAAATTATCATTAGATATAAGGACACATTTTGAACAGTGGGTTATTAACCATTGGAACAAACTAGCGAAGAAAATGGTGCATTTGGCATGTCTTGAAGTCTTCCTGTCGCATCTGGATGCCTTTCTGGAAGATATGGTTAATTCAAACTCAAGTATTTGACTCTAGGCATGGTAACTGGATATTTTAAAGAAGACTATTTGATCTCATGAGCCCTTCTGGCCTTAATCTATTATTTTACTAAAACCTGTCTGGAATGGCTGGTTAATGGTGGCCTTTCAGAGACACCCATTGTGTTTGTATAGGGACTGTGGTGTCTAAAAGAGTCTCTGATTCTTGGAGTGATTCTCTCTGGCACTTGCTTGTGCAGACTAAGGCACAGGAGTGTCAGCCGTCACTGGGATTTCACTCTTCACACCCCAGTTCATTTCAGACTCAGACAATGTCAATTCCCTTTCTGTGCATTTTCTTCTAGAGTTCATGGACCTGAGGCTGGCTGGCAGCAGTGACTGTGCTGGGCGGCTGGAGGTTTTCTACAATGGGACGTGGGGCAGCGTTTGCTCCAATCTGATGACTGGAATCACTGCAACAATTGTATGCAAACAGCTGAAGTGTGGAGATGGAGGGCAGATTGCAGGAGGCACTGAACTTGGAAAGGGTCCCACATGGCTGGACCACGTTGCATGCCGTGAGCAGGACAGCTCCCTTTGGCAGTGCCCATCAGAACAGTGGAATCCAAATTCATGTGATAACCGAGCAGAAGAGACCCATATTTCTTGTCATGGTAATGCTGAAATGATCTGCATGCGCGTGAGCACACACAGGCATGCAATATGTGTAATTAATTGGAAGCTTATGAGAGAACTTTTGATGTTGTTCACATCTCAGGACAGATATATTTAAATTCTCGAGATAAGATACAAACATATTTTCATGCTCTTTTATAGGAATAAGCACTTGGTGGGTTAACAACAAACATGCAAAGTAATTAATTAATTATAAAAGAAACCAGCATTACACAGTGTGCTAAGGGAGTGTGAGATCCCAGACAAGACTCTCTCTTGAGACCATCCCTAGGCAGCTCTGTAGTTATTAATCCTTTTGGGTTGAACAATCAGAGATGGGCCCAGGTTGTGCAGTTTGGGTCAAGACTGGAATTCCCCACAGGTTTGTCTGCATGTCAGCCTGTGTGTCTGAATACAGCAGAATAGCAAATTCATTAGGTATTAGGTGACCTGGACTTCACAATTCAGTTAATACAATGCTGAAACTAGGGGTTTAAATTCTACTCCCACATCACACACACAGCCCAATCCATTCACCTCAGCACTTTCTCTCCATAGGACAAAAAGTGAAACCATCTCAGACCCTGTTTGTCGAATGCCCGAACTCTACGAGCTGCACAGGTATCTCTGCTTCTCTGTGCTCCCTGTTGGTCCCTAAGGACTTTCCCAGCTGTCCCAGTAACATGTGAGGTTTCTCCATTTCCAGACAAGGAGAAGTTGCGTGTCGTGGAAGGAGAGGACAGCTGCTCGGGGAGAGTGGAGGTCTGGCACCGTGGCTCCTGGGGAACAGTTTGTGATGACTCCTGGGACCTGGCGGACGCTAACGTTGTGTGTAAACAACTGGGCTGTGGATCTGCCGTATCTGCCCCGGGCGAGGCTGCATTCGGCGAGGGGACTGGTCCCATCTGGGTGGAGAAGGTGAACTGCAGAGGGACAGAGTCATCTCTCTGGGACTGTCCTGCCACGCCCTGGGGTGAGAGCAACTGTGGTCATAAGGAAGATGCTGCTGTGAATTGCTCGGGTGAGTGACAGGGGATGTTTCTGCCCCGTGCTGTAATTATCTGGGAGGAGGATGGATCCGCCTGCCCCCCATTGCCCACTTGGTCACAGACCAGCCCCTTCCATCCCGTGTGCAGGAGTATCATGGATGTAGTGGGGTGGAACCTTTATTGGCCCAGGTTGACTAAGGCATCAGCCCCCATTGCCCCTGCATCCATCCCAGGTCCCACTGCTGGTTTGTTACTAGAGTCCTCAGCACAGGGGACTTGGGTCTAAGTCACTAACATACAGACCCTGTGCTGCTGTCAGGGAGTGTGTAGAGGTGACACATGGAGACCCCCAGAGACTCTCAGAGGAGACGTTCCCCCTGGTAACAAACACGTCACCTGCCCCTCACTCCAGACTCCAACGCTCCTCCCTTCTCTTTGCAGGTGTGACAGAGACAACAGCATCACCGACTAGAACAGGTAAAACATCCCCCTCCTCCCTTCCAGGGTGAAATGTCCCTGGTGCTGGGTGACAGAGGGATGAGCTGCAGACTGCAGCCTGAGGGAAGGAGCTCCTTTCCCTGGCCTGTGAAATCGAAGGGGGAATGACCCAGGGGTGGGAGCTGCAGGCAGTACGAAGGGAGCTATTCCTGTCTGCTGGTTCTAGCTGTCGGGGCTGGGCCCATGATTTAAACAGCAGCCTGTGAGCTGTCGCCATGGCGCATAGACTGTGTCCCAGCCCGTTACCTGCTGTCCTGGGCCGTGCAATGAGTGACTGGGGAGCTCCCCGGGGCTCTCCTGCCTCTCACAGAATAATCTCTCCCTGTTGTGTGTTTATTTCCATCCAGCTGCCCTGCGCCGCCCTCCGACCGACAGCGGGAGAGTCACGGTGCCCGTGGTCGTCTGCATTATCCTGGGGGCCCTGCTCTGCTTCGTCTTAATTGTTCTGGGTGCGCAGGTGCGAAGCGCCAGGGCCCAGCGCAGAGGTGGGTCCCGATTGGTGTCTGTGTGAAATGCCTCAGCAGTAGCAGGGTGCTGCAGGGTGTCAGTGAGGGCGTTACCGGGCCAGGAGGGGGTGGCCAAGGGTGCCCGTTAACTCCTCTCTTATTTGATATTTCATTAACTGTCTGGCAGTGGAACAGCCCTGCCATGAAATCTGGAGATGATGCTAACTAGGGAGCATCCCAGTTTCAGGGAAACTGCACCTGTATCCGCCCATGGTCCACTCCAGGAGTGCCCAGTCAGGCCTCAGGCCTCCAGCCATCCCGTCTCTGGGTAGGACGCCCTGTCCCAGCCCTTCTGACCAGGGGATTTGAGGGCTGCTCAGCCCCTGCCTTACACTGTGAGATCCCCAGGAGCCAGTCTGCCTAAAGGCCAGCCCCCGCGCTGTGCTTGTTTCTCCCCAAGGGCTCTGAGCAGTGCATTGCCAGCATTTACTAATTACCACCCAGCTCTGCCTCAGCACAATACACCGTATTCTTAGGAAAAAGCATCACAGAGAAAACATTGTAAAACAAAACAAAATTCCTCCATGTTTACTGAATATAGCAGAAATCACCCATCTTCCACATGGGGAGCCTGGTAGGCCAGTGTCCCTCCAACCATTCAGTGCTGGGATCCCCATGGAGAGAAGGTCCTGCCCATTTGCTGAATCAAAATGAAGGCCCTGAGTCTGCTTAAACTCACTCTTTTATACAAAAGTCTGTCTTTGTCTCTTGACTTTTGGAAAGCGAAGTTTGAACTAGTCTATGCAAACCACCCGAAGGAGTGGTACCTCTCTGGAGTTGTTCACAATCTCAGTGAGTTGCCTTAATAATCCTTCACGGGCTTTATTCCTGGAGGAGCTGTGGTAACCCTCCCGCATTGGGCTAAAACACAATGATACATAAACCATTCAGAGATGTAATACAATGGTTCCCAAAGGTACTACATGGGGTTGCAATATCTGTCACAGGGAGCTGTTCTGAGTCTGAGTGAGGAGAGACATGGAAAGGGACCTAGAGAGACTGGAAATACTGTCAGACAAAAAAGTTCAAAAATAGAGCGGGGTAAAATAGTTCTGAAGAGAGAGATGGCGTGGAAAGGAGAATCTTAGGAAGGAGAAATACCGGAAAGGGGCATTACACTGTATCATACTCATATAAGTGCCACTTACAGAGAATTTTAAATCTATTAAACCCTGCACAAATATCAGCTACCAGCACCTTGGAAATAATATGGAGAATAGGATTGCCATTAACACAGACATAACAGTCACAGTTTTGCAATAGGTAAATGACTATAATCCTATCTCATGCTTCAGGGCTTCAGAAAGTAATCTGCCGGGGTCAGGAAGGAGTTGTGCCCTCTCTTCCCCACACCCCCATGTTTCCGGAGGGGGTTGTCCCCCACTGTAGCATCAGACATTGGCCACAGCTAGAGATGGGAGGCTGGATGGGCTGGACCAATCGTTGAATGGTGCAGAGAATAATTTTTCCTAGATGTCTGGCTGGTGTGTCTTTTCTACATATTTAGGATCCAACCGATCCCCAGAGTGAGGATCAGGAAGGAATTTTCCCCAGGTCAGACTGGCAAAAAGGAACCTTGGGGGATTTTCACCTTCCTCTGAACCGTGGAGCATGGATCACCTGCCAGGATCATCTAAGCATCTCTCACCTAATCAATTCCCTGCCATTGCAGGGGCACTGGGCATTCATGGTCCCTTGATCTCTCCTGTTCTCTGTCTCTGGCACACAACAGCGTATTCTCCTGAGCACTGAAATGCTTTAGTCTAACTGAGTCTTTGGGCTCACACACAGGGGTATCTGGGTGAAGTGCAATGGCCTGTGTTGTATAGGAGGTCACACCAGAGGATCTAATGGTGCCTTCTGGCCTTAAATTCTATGGGAAAAAGTGTCATCACCATTTTGCAAATGGGGGCAAACACCAGCATGGGGGGGAAGAAATATTTAAGCTGTTCCAAAGGGGAATAACCGCCAGTAATGGGTTGAGATTAAAAACTAAACATTTAGGCTGAATGTGAAAAATCTTCCCGGCAGTGAACGAGCCTGTGGAACCTTTACCAAAGGGGTGCAGTGGAAAGGGACGTCCTCACCCTCACCTGGGACATTTAAATCTAGCCTGGACAGAGCAGTAGGAATGTGCTGTTGGGACCAGTTCAGCACTGGCCCCAGGGGAAAGGAGTGGATGATCTCATCGTATTTCCCATCTCTGGTTGCAATGACCTGTGCAAACACTGCCCTTTGTTTTCAGGTTCCAGGAGCGCATTGGATCCCTTCTCTGAGGCTGTGTATGAGGAGATTGATTATAACCTGATGAGAGAGAAGCAGGAGATGTTCGGTCGCTCAGGTCTGTGTGTCTCAATCCTAACAGGGAACAAATATTTAACGCACTTTCCATTCTGAGACCCTGACTCAGAGTTAAATCACTGCAGATTCAGCCCTGTGAGCTTGTGATTGGAGCTGGGGGAAATGTTTGGTTACCAAAAAAATTAGGTGAATATTATGTATGCATAGGTGCCACTGAAGTTTTATGAAGGGGAAGTCACTCACCAGGGGCACTGCTGTTAGCACCCACCAGTTCTTGTCTAGGAGAAAGAGATTTTGCTCAGGGTTCAGTTCAGCTTCCACCCTGCTAGTTAGCAGTCCATCTACAGTTCTGCTTTTCCTCACAAACAAAATGCAAGAATTGATTTTTGCTGCTGCCTGTGAGTGATCAGACGTGTTCCTCACCACACAAATACAACATCTAACTTTTCTGGCAATGAGGATTGGATCCTGTCAAAGATTAAGGACAAGCAATGGTCATTCTGGTACCACCCCAGTACAAAATCGTGATCTCAGAATGAACGGGAAACATTCGAGTTCAAAAGGGCCACCTTGGAATCTGAACCAACGTTGATCGCCTACAACTTGAAAGTTCCACAATGGGACACAGAGCAGATTTTGACATGAGCCACCCTGAAAGAATTTTTTTTTATCTTGAAGTAAATGATATTGATGACCTCTAACACAAAGAGGCTGTTCTCTTGACAGTTTGTGGCTCCAAGATGACTCATTGTGCCTGCTTTGCCCCACAGCAAGACATACAAAGAAACTGAACGTGTACTGAAGGCACATTTCTCAGTTGTGCCATGTGTCCTTGATTGCAGATTTCAATTTCATGATGAAATCAATGAACTGACGAGGGTATCGCCACCTATATTGCCAAGCTGCTCCCCATTGCCAAACATTGTTACTTTGGTAATTTTGCTGCAAGAGGGCCTTGTCTGTGGAGTTCAGGACAAAGCACTTCAATGCCGTCTCCTTGCAGACCAACTTTGACAATCGTCATCATTCAGGAAAAGGCCTTGGCCACCGAAGCAGCATTATTGCACACTAAGGAAATTAGTGTTGTGGTAACCAACATGAACGCTGTCCATCATGATCAGAGACATGATCTTCATTGACAAACTCAGCGGAAGTAGTTCACACCATTGGGAATCAGCATCCAAGGCATTCATGCCATCAACGAAGAGCAACTAAGATCATTGCTGAATTCCCTTATGTGTTTTCTGAAGAATTGGGCGCATATAAGGGAACTGAGTCATTCCACCTGGCTCCGACAGTTATGCCAATCCACATGAAGCTCAGGAATGTACCATCTGCCCTTCATCCAAAAATTGACACAGAGCTAGAATGTCTTGTTTCTGAGGGCATCCTTGAGCCAGCTACAGATATGAAATTGTCTACGTCAATTGTACCAATAGTCAAGCTTATTGGCAAAGTGAGAATCTGTGGAGATTAGAAATGCATTTTGAACAAGGCATTTAAACTGCACCCATATCCAGGGCCTGCTGTTAACCAACTGCTCACTGTTCTTGCTGGAGGAAAGTTCTTCATGAAACTCAACTTTGCTCAAGAGACTCAACAAGTGATTATTGACAAAGATGCTGCAGACGCACAGATGATTATCACGCATCAAGGAGCATTTCAAGTCACGAGTCTCCAGTTTCTAATTTCCATTGCACTTGGAATTCTCCAATGCTTCATGGAAATTCTGCTTTCCAGAATTCCAGGTGCTACAGCATATTTTGATGACTGATTATGGTATCAACCGAGCATGAATTTGCCTAGCAACTTCGAGAAGTCTTGTGCTGATTTGCAATGTCAGGTATTTGAGTCAAGAAGGAAAAATGTGAATTTGGAGCTACAAGCGTTACGTTCTTGGGCTATTGATTCATCAGGTATCCACCCAACCAAGAAGAGGAAACAGGCAATCCATGAGCCAAAATCCAAACAGGAACTTCAAGCTTTTCTCGTGTTTCAGTTTTCTTCCAAAAAAGGCAATAGCTGTTGGACCTCTTCATCACCTTCTTGACAAGGGAGCTCCAAGAAAATGGACTTGCCAGCATGCAGAAGCCTGCAAGAACGTCAACAAGTTACTAACGTCTGACTCCATCCTCATCCACCACGACAGAAAGAGGCCGTTGATCATTATATGTGATGGTGTTGGAGACATTCTCAGCCATCTCTTTCCAGAGGGAAATGAGGTACCTGTCATCTACTATTCAAGAATCTTAACATCCACCAAGAGAAACTATGCACAAATTGATAAAGAAGATCTCACTACCATTGCTGCAGTCAAGAATTTCTACAATTACATCTACAGTTTCTGTTTGAGGTTTGTACTGATGACAAGACCTTTCAAGGAATTCTCTCCAATAACAACCCAACACCTCCAATCATGTCACCACAAATTCAATGATGCAGTGTCATGTTAAGTGCTTACGACTACTATGGCAATGATCACTGCTCTGCATCAACTGTTCATGACTCATTTGTAACTAGATACTATTGTGTCTGATAACGGAACTGCTTTTACCTGTGACAAGTTCAGAGAATTCACCAAAAACACCATGCCATCCTCAAACAAATAAGGCTGAACTGAGGGGGCAGACATCTAAAGACTGTAATGAGGATCGTCAAAGGAGACTGGGCAATAGGGCTTGCCAGTGTCCTCATTGCTCAACATGTCCATCCATTCACAACTCTCAGAATTAGCCAGCCGAGATACTCATGGGACAACATCTTAAGGCGTGTTTTGACTACGTTACCTGTGACCTATCTGAGGAATTACAACACAACAGGATCAGACTCTGGATTCCTCCCTGTCATCATCTACACTTCATTTCTTCGTACCACAAGAAAATATATATGCTATTAGTTATGGAGCTGGACCTAGGTGGGTTCCTTCAACAATCATCGAAGCCATTGGTGCCATCTCATATAAGGTCCAGACTGCCAACTGACAAGTTTGGCATCACCACATCGACCAGCTGAGAAGATGCTCCCCTCCAAACAACATTACTTCAGAGGAGCCTTCAGATATGCCTTCTCTAGAGCAAACCATCAATTCTTTGTTGACAGTCCAGTCTCCATCCTCTGACACTTTGAGGTCTCCAAAGCCAACACTCGAAGGGGCCAATGCTCCTGTCTCACCAGGTGTTCATGCTGAATCACAGTCACCAAAGACACCTGCCCTGCTCGGTTTTGTAGAAAGATTGCAGCACAGGCGAGTGCACCCACGATGGCTGGATGTATATGTTGCCTAAGGGGCTAGGTGTTATGTATGCAAGGGGGCACTGTAGTTTTATTTAGGGGAAGGCACTCACCAGGGACGCTGCTGCTAATACCCACCAGTTATTGTCTAGGAGGAAGAGATTCTGCTTGGGGTTCATTTTAGCTTCCTCCTTGCTAGTGGGGAGTTCATCTTTAGTTTTGCTTCTTCCTGACAAACAAAATAAAAGAGTTCACTTTTGTTGATGACTGTGAGTGATTACACATGTTCCTCACCACACAAATACAACAGTGAAAAATATAGACTCAGAGACACCAAAACATTTTATAAATTCACGTAAATTTCCCCAATCTGTTCCAAAAAGACACAAAAAACACACACACACAAATTTGTTTTGTTTCAACATTTTCTAAACAAAACATTTTGTTTTTTCAATTTGAAATTACTTTTCATTTAGCAATTTCCTTTAATTTTTTTAATAAAAATTCCAAACTGTTGCATTCAATATGATTTTTTCTCTTTTCTTTTACTTCTGACTTTGCCAAAAAAAAAGTTTTTGAAAGTCATTTTGGCTGAACACAAAATCATTTTAAATTATTTTTTTACAATTGCCGGCAAACCAAAAATTCTGTTTCTCACCCAGCTCTAGCCGTGAATGCTGCAAGAGCTGGGTCTGTGCTGAGAACAGCAGTTACTCATGTCAGCCAATGAAAATGGGCTTCCTTCCCTCCATACTTTGCAAGTCCCAGTTCTAGGGACAGTTAATGTCACTCTGCCCCTCCTGCAGGCTTGGAGTGTGACCAGTTAAGAGTCAGGAAAGTGATTGTTGGGGGTCAGGCAAAACTGTCATTTGAAAATCATTTTGGAAAACTGGTTCAGGAGATGTTCTCTGTTCCCTCCCATCACAGTGCCTGGTCTGCTGGGTGGGGTCCCTCCTGCCCCCAGAGCAGAGAGATCAGCCCAGGAGAGTCTCATGACATTGAGTCACGACTCTTTTATCCTTTCTGCATTTGTTCTCAATGTCAGATGGGAACGTCCTGCCCAAGGGCTGTGCTGTGGCGTGGCTCTGGGAATGTGCTCAGGCCATCCCCCAGCACCACTGCCAAGATGGTTAGAGTGAATCACAGACTCTGCTATAGAACCTGTCTTGGCCGATGTCAAGTCCCCGGCCCTGGCTCATGTGCGTGAGTACCAACCTCAGGGCAGCCTGTGAAGAAGCAGGGCACAAACCCCAAATTGGCTGTCAACTCTCTACTGAGATTTCACCCATCAAGCATCAAGTGTAAACTCCTCAGGCACTATAAAAGCCTCACTATGTAGTCACAGACAGTCCCCTTGGGTGCTCTGATCTATCTTGTCATGTAGGCAAGCTTTCCTTTGTGATAGATGGTCCCTTACACCAAAAATCACAACAGTGTTCAGGTTACTGCCAGTCCCAAAGGACCAGTCACTTACCCCAGGTCAATTGCACCTTAGATCTCACACCAAGGATGCTTGTATCCAATCCTATAATAAACTGTCTAAGGATTTATTCCGTAGGAAAAGAAATGAGAGTTATTTACAAGGTTAAAGCAGATAAACATGCACACACAAATAAGTCCGGTCTGTCAGTGTCATGGCCTAATCAGAAAACAACAGGGAGAGCTGATCCGCTGATTAATGGGGGAAGTGGGTATTTACCCTTAAGAAGGAGATGTCTCCTCTGTGACTGAGAAGGCCAGGACCATTGTGGAACTTCTCTGGACCCATAACCATAGACGTGTCCTTAACTCACCTTCGGGGAATGGGAATTCCCAGCATCTTCAGGTCAGATAGTAAAAGTGACAGAAGATGCTACAACTTTTTTGTCAGTCTCTTATGGCTCAGAGCTGCTGTGTTTCAGGATCTTCTCAGGATAGAGAACTAAAGTGAGACAAGAAATCCTGCTCCAGGCCCAGTTGTGTATCCAGGCCCAGTGTTCTGCTATTCTCAGCATAATGAACTTCTGTTTCTCGTCTCTCCAGTTTCCTATTCAAATGATTCAGCGATGAAGCTGCAGTATTACACCGGGGACAGCGAGGGGGAAAATGATCCTGGACCAGAACAAGGTAATGGGGGAAGGCGAGGGGGACAGGAGAGGGATGAATGGACTATAAGATGGATAGTGATCAATGGCTTGATGTCCAATTGGCAGCCGGTAACAAGCGGAGTGCCCCGGGGGTTGGTGCTGTGGCCAGTTTTGTTCCTCATCTTCATTAATGATCTGGAGGATGAGGTGGATTGCACCCTCAGCAAGTCTGCAGATGACACTAAGCTGGGGGGGAGTAGTAGATACACTGCAGGGTAGGGATAGGATGCACAGTAACCTAGACAAATTGGAGGATTGGACCAAAACATCTGACGAGGTCAACAAGTATAAGTGCAGAGTCCTGCACTTAGAATGGAAGAATGCCATACACTGCTACAGACTGGAGACCGACTGACTAGGCAGCAGATCTGCAGAAGAGGACCTGGGGGTTACAGTGGAAGAGAACCTGGATCTGAGTCAATTGTGTGCTCTTATTATCAAGAAGCCTAACAGCATATTGGGTGCATTAGTAGGACGATTGCCCGCAGATCAAGGGACATGATTATTCCCCCGAATTTCGACATTGGTGAGGCCACATTTGTGTCCAGTTTTGGGCCTCCCACTACAGAGAGTCTAGAGGAGGGCAACCAAAATGATTAGGGAGCTGGAGCACATGACTTATGAGGACAGTCTGAGGGAATTGGGCTTGTTTAGTCTACAGAAGAGAAGAATGAGGGGGGAAATGATAGTAGCCTTTAACTACTTGAAGCGGGGTTCCAGGGAGGATGGAGCTAGGCTGTTCTCAGTGGTGGCAGATGAAAGAACAAGGAGCAATGGTCTTGAGTTGCAGTGACTGAAGTCTAGGTTTGATATTAGGAAAAACTTTTTCATTAGGCAGGTGGTGAAACACTGGAATGGGTTACCTAGGGAGTAGGCGGAATCTCCATCCTTGGAGGTTTTTAAGACATGGCTTGGCAAAGCCCTGGCTGGGATAAGTTATTCAGGGTTGGTCCTGCTTTGAGCAGCGGGTTGGACTAGATGATCTCCTGAGTTCCCCTCCAAACCTGTTAGTCTGTGATTCTATGACAGACTCAATCTGAGAGTCCCAAATCTGGGCAGAGAACAGAATTTCAGTGACACTTTCTGTAGTCGTACTCATTTCCCCTCACATGATCCCAATTTTACACACTGGGGTCTAATCCGACTGAACAAAATTCCTGTCAGAATCTCAGGATGTAAACATGCGACCATCTGCTGAGCAGACACCCCTGTGAGGAGCTCCTAGTCACCTCCCCAGGTGAGGAGATGGAGGAGACGGGTCAGTCTCTGTGGATGAAGGTGTCAGCTCCACTCACACCGCTGAGAGAGAGGGAAGATTGTCCTGTGTGATAATTACAGATGGGCTCAGCCCAACTCACTGATCCAAACCCACCAGAACTTTGGGGGAGGGGATTTGCCAATCCTCACCTAAACTCAGGATCTCAGTGTGCGGCTGGCACCTGTCACTATAACAGGCTGAAGCAAAACCCTGGATCTGAACTTCCTGGGCTGGGCCCATCTCTAATTATAAACAGGGCGGCATTTCTACCCCAGCTGCTCTCAAAGGGGTCCATGAATTCGGACCCTTTGGGAGTTTATCATGTGGCTGGGTTGAGCAGACACTGCGCAGAGCAGCCAGTTCTACGGACAGGCTGGAGCGCTGCCACGCTGAGCCCTGGGCTGCCTGAGAGGCCGGTGTAGAGCAGCAGCTCACAAAGGCCCAGGCCAGCCACCTCCAGCGGGAGCTTTAATCCCTGCAGCGGGAGGTTCCCCTCCCCAGCGTAAAAGGAAAATTCAAACCAGTCTGAAGAGATCAGCTGGAGTCACAAAGGCTGGGTCTGGCTTGGCAGCGCCCGAGTTCAAACCTGTTACCTCAGCCCCAGCCCAGATCCTGCCCCCACTGAAACACAGAACAGAGCTGCTCTTACATTCAGCACGGACAGGCCTGGCCCCTCGTTATTTATGGGACTCCTGTTCTACTGCAGTTCTCTGAGCTGTGCCCTTCTCACCGTGGGTCCCCTGCGCCTTTCCTCACCCATGCCATGATAAACAGCTCTAGTTATAAGGGCCCCTGCACTGAAGAGAGGCTCCTGGTGACACGGGCTGAGTGTGGTGTTTGCTGTTCTAGAGGGAGCTTCCCCTGGGGGGTCTCAGTTGGATTACGAAAACGTGGAGGAGCCTGCCCTGAACGACGTCCCGCAGACTCCAGATGATCGAGGTGAGCAGTGAATCCCCCTCCTGGGAGCAACGTTACCCTGTTGAAACAACTAAATGTATTTCCCAGCAGGGACGATAGTGGTTTGTTAAGAAAACTACTAGTTCACCAAGCAGTATTTGCTCTTGGCGTAACGCTGGGGGCACAGATCAGGTGCAGTACAAGAGCTGTGTGGAGCACAAGATGTAGGGAAGCATGTGATGTCCTAGGTCATGACACAGACCCATTGCAGGGACGGAAGGAGCAGTTCGCACAGGAGCTGCCCACGCTGTACCTGGCTCAGGTCACTGCTCTGTGACCCTCACTGCCGTGAGCACTAAGGTTACTCACGATTTGTAA
Source organism: Emydura macquarii macquarii (assembly GCF_026122565.2). Taxonomy (NCBI): domain Eukaryota; kingdom Metazoa; phylum Chordata; order Testudines; family Chelidae; genus Emydura; species Emydura macquarii. The sequence goes on from NW_027133300.1 coordinate 71,183, forward strand.
AGACAACACACTGAAGCAGAGACCTCTGCAGTGCAGCAATGTTCCCTGCCAGCCTTTCCTGGCACATGGCTTTTGTGGTTTATATACATCAGTTTCAGGTGCGCTGTAACAGGGCAGTGGGTGGGACATGCAGATTTTACTCCCAGAGGCCCATAGCTCACCCTTACTGTGTGGCTCCATTCCCAGTGGTGTCAATACATTGGAGACTGATGGCAGTTCATGGGGGTGGAAGTTAAGTGCTAAGAGATCCCCAGGGACCAGTGTAGCTGGTGCATCTGTAGCTTACAGTTTATTTCTATCTTCGCTGTGAATAATTTTTTAATCACTTCACATCTTCACTTCAGAGGCCCCTGTCCTGCCTGCAGATGTCACAGGGGATGGTTATGATGATGCCAGAGAAGTGTCTGACCCTGAAGATGACCCTGTTTTGGGGCAGAATGATGAGGAAGGCCCTGGGGCGAGTGACTGGAACAAGGATTCACAGACAGGTGAGTTTGCACTTCACAGTGTCTCTACTGAATGTGTAACGCAGCAAGGGAAACCCTGGCCAAACGAATGTGTGTGAGAAAAGCTCTCATTTTCTCTCCTCATTCCCTCAAAGCAGAGGTGTCAGTGCCTGCACTTGTGACAGGAAAAGCCGGGTTCTTGCTGTGTGGTACATAGTGATTAAAGCAGCAAGATCCCTCCATCTCTAAGTTCAAATTCTTGTGTGGCTGCCACATTCTGGAGATACTGGACTCCCAGCAGTTCACTGTGCATGTATCTTTTGTGCAGAATCTTATAAACTAAAGTCCTGTTACTGCTGCACAAATGTTAAAGAGCCCATGGCACTGCCTGTAAAAGTCGGGCTTTACCCATTCTCCTTGGCCAACATCTCCCAACTCCTCCCCATTGTGCCATGAGCACAGACACCACCAGCCACCCCAGCGGAGGTTGAGTGCTGATCAAATGTACATCGCTTAGCACGTGATAAGAATAAAGTGCTTATGTTTGTTGTTAGGCCAGAGTAAATTTTACAAAGCCCTTAACTAAGAGCTCCTTGCTGGTAAGTGCTTGGGTTTTGTACATGAAGCAACAGGTAAATACAATTGTCACTTGGCAACTTTAACTGACTTGGAAACCAATGGTTTACTTCCAGAATATGTATAGAGATCATGGATTAGAACTTGTCATAGACCCAATTAGAAGAACGAAGAGGGAACATTTTCAAACCTGTACTGTAGAGTGTATTCCACCCTTGCCATGCGGCCACACATAGCCATAGAATGGATCCACTGACTGTATGTCTCCTTTTGTATTTTCAGGTTGGTGTCTGCACTCGCTAAGGAGTGAAGGCATCTCTGGGATGGAGAAGGAAACCCCGTTCCTGCCTCCTGGAGACACAGGTTATGATGATGTGGGACATGGTGACTCTGGGGGATCAGCATCAGAACAATTTGATTGGGCAAAATAATCTTGTGATGATGTAAACGCTTTGCCTCTTTCTCTCAGAAATGTTCCTTTGGTATGATGACCCAGAGACAGTCCCTGCCTGGTAGACAGACACAGCAGGTGGTTTTTATTAAGGGTTTGTGTGGAGTTGCAGGAAATACAAGTGCGAGTGGGAAAAGGTTCACAAATTTCCTGTGTATAATTTCCCATTTATATGCCAGAGTGGAAATTTCCTGCTTCTTTATCCCTGTAATTTCTTCATCTTGAATTTGTGCCTTTTTCTTATTAAATCCTTTCTGAAAGTCTGCCCAGCAGTGGATGTTTTTCTTGCCAGATGAATTATGAAGTTTCCAGGGCTCATCACAGGGAGAGGCTGAGATTAAATGAACCAAGAGACAAGAATGGGGCATGGCAGGCTGTTTGATGGGGGTTGCTGGGTTTAAATTGAATGTTCTAGATGGGATGTGGTAAAGGTGAGAAATCCGCAAGAGAATATTCTGAGATGAGCAACATGGTTGTTCCTAATGTGAATTCAGATTTGAAACTTTCATTGAATCTGTGGAAGAAACGAGGCTTCAATCTGCATTTTTAGTTGAGGCTCATCAGAGATCTGAGACTCTTTTATTATTATGAAGCACAAGCATATGCAAGGGGAGAGCCACTGACAGAATTGCCTCTGGTCAGTAAAGGGTCTCCGTCTTCAGGCAGATTTGAACATATATTTATTGCAGTGTTAGAATTACAGCATTCATTCTTCTTATCATTAGTCAAGGTTACAGACATAAGCGAACTGCAATACAAGCTTTTTCTTTTGATTCAAACAGTTACATTTTTCAGCACTGCTCCCTTTACCCATAAGACATACTTTTCTTGACCAAAGTTTAAGGCCTAAGCACTTTTCCTTCAATAAACCCAAGGACATAAACGGGAAATTCTCCCTGGGTAATTCACACCTGAAATGAAAGAAATGGAGAAAAGAATTCTCCTTTAGCAATAAAGCCAAGGGATGAATATTTCTGCTAGGATGATCAATTAATTTTATAGAAGATAGTGACAAGGGGAAGTTGCCACTGGGAAGTTGACAGATTGGGTTGCCACTGAACCAATAAGGTTACAACAAGTAACAAGTCAATGAATTGTTACTAGAAACCCCAGTACAACTGATGGTGTTTGCACAGCAGCATGTTTATTTCCATGACAATCTACAAATAGAGTTTAAAATCAATTCTGAGCTGAGCACTGAGCAGTGGAGAAGCCAGAAGTGTTCTCTGGGTGAATCCTCAGTGAAATCAGTGGCAGAATGCATGCAGAGTACATCCCTTTTTCCCAGAAATGGCTTTCCTTCCTTTTCCATAAATCCTGGATTCTGTGTGGTCACTTCATCTCTAGAAGGATGGAATGGAAACAGAAAAGATTGACAGAGAGCAAATGCAGATGACTGGAAGCAGTAGGTCTCATGGAATCATACGAAGAGACTAGAAACATAACATTTTATTTTTGAAAGGAGAAAAACAAAAGAAGACATTGCCAAGACGTGTAATAGGGCATACTGACCATCAGAGACTGAGGAGGGAAATTTCAGGGGCTGTGCTAACCTGTTCCAGGGGTTGTGTCCTTTGTGGGACAAAGGAAATGACCACAAAGAGAGGAGGTGACCCCAGTGTGGATTTGGGCCCTGCTCCTACCTTCTCTCCTCCACCAGCTGCCTGCCAGGGACAGTGTGCTCCACCCACAGCAGAGAGAATAGCTAAAGGCTGAGAGATGGTTAGACCCTTGTGTGAGAGCAGGAACTAGGGACAAAGAGAAGGAGAAAGACAAACAGATATATGTGGTTAGACATATGTGGTTATGGAAGACTTTCCCTGGCAGGACAACAGGGACTGGGTCACAACACGCTCCACCCCTGGAGGCAGCATGCTGTGGACAGACTGGCCATGCTGGGTTGAAGGGTGTGAGCTGTGCCTCCCCCAGGGAAGCTCCCATCCTGCCAGCTGCAGAGCTATTAGCAGGTACGGGGAGTAGGTGCACATTGCTCTCCTTGCTACAGCAAACTCTTGCAGAGCAGACAAAGCACTTGCCAAGGATCACAGTGGTGTGGCAGATAATGGGACAGTGGTGGGGAGGAACAGCAGGGCCAGAATTGGGGAGTCAAGGGGCACAGAAGTGCAAGGGCAGAGGGCCAATGGGGCCACACTGGTGGCCCAGGGGTTACATCTTGGAGACAGCAGGAGGCCCAGAGGGCCCTGTATATTTGAGCCTCCCCCCAGGAGGGCAGGACTAACTACCCTGCTGACATAGCCGGTGACCTTCCCCTCAGTATGTGCAGTTTCTATCTCTGATGCCCTTAATCCCCTGACTACAGAGTGGGGTGCTATTGCTGGGGTATCTAGTGCCTCTAGCACTCCTTGGTGCGGAGGCTTCAGTCCTGGGGTCTCTGGGTCCCCTAGTGCTCCTTGGTGTAGTAGGTGCATTCCAGCGCTATGGTCTTTTCCCCTCATGCTCCGCTTTCTTCACCTGTGGTCAGCACTGTCCCCGCATGGCTTACAGGGACCTTCAGCCTTGGGTGCAGCACAGCCATTCTCTCATCTTCCTCCCTGTCACCGCTGACCTTCAGCACCTGGGCTATGCTGATCCCACTGGACAGCTTCAGGGTTCCCATGAACCAGGAGGCCTGGCTGGGCCCCTCATCTGCCAGGTGTAGGCTGTATGGAGAGAGCTCACAGGTCACCTCCTCCCCAGCACAGTCTGCATGCAGCAGTGATTCCGCATATGGGACGGGTACCGACGTTGCTGTAATGAGAAGGGGAAGACATGGAGTGTGATGAATGGAACAGGAAAAAGGTCAAATTTCAATAGGGACCTAATCCGGTGAGACACCAAGGCTGAGCAGTATAAAATGGGGTCAGGCTGCGACTATAAAAACACAAGAGCCTTAGCATGTAACTTTGGTCTCTCAGATTGCTTAATGAAGTTCTTGTGGTGAATCAGGGAGTATGTATTATTTTTTATGATATCCCTCAGTTTACCTGTTTATATGCCAA